>NW_025534240.1:0-243952 GCF_020615455.1 Coregonus clupeaformis
TCATGTCAAACACATGCCCATCAGTCCCTAGCTGCTCCCCCCACCACTACAGAGCTAATGTCCAGCTAGGTCTACTTCCAACAGCCATGCTGTCAGAGTGGAGGGCTGCTGCAGAGGCCTCTGGAGATACTGAACCATCTCCCTGCACCACATCTCTACACTGACCCAGGTTAGGAGTGGACCTCCCTGCACCACATCTCTACACTGACCCAGGTTAGGAGTGGACCTCCCTGCACCACATCTCTCTACACTGACCCAGGTTAGGAGTGGACCTCCCTGCACCACATCTCTACACTGACCCAGGTTAGGAGTGGACCTCCCTGCACCACATCTCTCTACACTGACCCAGGTTAGGAGTGGACCTCCCTGCACCACATCTCTACACTGACCCAGGTTAGGAGTGGACCTCCCTGCACCACATCTCTACACTGACCCAGGTTAGGAGTGGACCTCCCTGCACCACATCTCTCTACACTGATCCAGGTTAGGAGTGGACCTCCCCTGCACCACATCTCTCTACACTGACCCAGGTTAGGAGTGGACCTCCCTGCACCACATCTCTCTACACTGACCCAGGTTAGGAGTGGACCTCCCTGCACCACATCTCTCTACACTGACCCAGGTTAGGAGTGGACCTCCCTGCACCACATCTCTACACTGACCCAGGCTAGGAGTGGACCTCCCTGCACCACATCTCTCTACACTGACCCAGGTTAGGAGTGGACCTCCCTGCACCACATCTCTCTACACTGACCCAGGTTAGGAGTGGACCTCCCTGCACCACATCTCTCTACACTGACCCAGGTTAGGAGTGGACCTCCCTGCACCACATCTCTCTACACTGACCCAGGTTAGGAGTGGACCTCCCTCTACCACATCTCTCTACACTGACCCAGGTTAGGAGTGGACCTCCCTGCACCACATCTCTACACTGACCCAGGTTAGGAGTGGACCTCCCTGCACCACATCTCTCTACACTGACCCAGGTTAGGAGTGGACCTCCCTGCACCACATCTCTACACTGACCCAGGTTAGGAGTGGACCTCCCTGCACCACATCTCTACATTGACCCAGGTTAGGGAGGTCCACACCACATCTCTACACTGACCCAGGTTAGGGAGGTCCACACCACATTTCTACACTGACCCAAGTTAGGAGTTGACTTCCCTGCACCACATCTCTACACTGACCCAGGTTAGGAGTGGAAGCTAAGGGGATGCTTGAGGGGCAGTATGCATATGTACAGTACTCCAGGGATCCCAAAAATGTTTTGGCCCACGACACCATTTTGATATCAGAACATTCTGACGGCCCCAACCATGTGAAAACAATTATGTAATTAAGAGCCATGTTTACTGTTTTATTTGGGGCCATGTCAGTCAATTGTAAAATATTCTAATGGTATTTTTGATTGTCTTCTCACCTCACCATCACATACTGTTAATGTGGGACTATGATAGTCAATTGCAAATTAGTCTGACATAATATATCTTATCTCACCACCACTAATGAGATGGGTGGGGCTTGATGCATGTCGCATCGGAGCATCTCAAAATCAGGGGGCGCGGTCGACAGTGCGCACCTCATCTCTGCTGTCACATCCAACCTGGATACATATTTGGTTTTAATGCCGATGAGAGCACTGATTCCAGCTTCACACATATATGAGCTGGTGAAGGTACCATGAGTTTTATGGTGCTTTCAAGACAACTGGGAACTCTGATAAATACGAGGTCAAATCTTGACGTCAGTGATCTTCAGGTCGGAAAGTCGGAGCTCTAGAAAGAGGCCCGAGTTCCTGAGTTGGAATTCTGAGTTGGATGACCATTCAAAACGATTTTTCCTAGCCTGAGCTCGTTTTTTTCTCGAGTTCCCAGTTGTGTTGAATGCACTGAAGTCGGAAGTCGGAGATTTCCAAGTTCCCAGTTCCCAGTTCCCAGTTGTTTTGAACGCGGAATGAATGCTCACTGGGAGACATCAGGGTATTTATTCCCAATGAGACATGAACCAAAACTCCTCCGGTGTGACCCGTGAATGCGTTGTCTGCAGCATTCGGTCACATGACAGCTCGATCAGCTGTTCGATTTCACTTAAGCCAGAATCACAGTCAAACGAATTGGTAAGTAGGCCCCAAAGTGCTCTTCCAAGCGTTGGAGGTGAGCAGTCATCACTCATGTGGGACAATTACTGATGTTGTTTTCTGTTAGAAACATGCACAGCCAAGGAAAGGGGGGCATGGTCCGCTTTTGAAAGACTCCAATAATAATGATTTCCTCTGAATCCACTGATTCGGTCACTCATCTGTAGAATGTTTTTGTATTTCCCCTGCATGCTTGCGTTCAGTTTGTTCAGTTTCCCAAATACGTCTGTTACATAGGCAAGGAGACATTTTCTTTTCATTACACAGAAAGTCAACCAAGTCTGTTATTTTTTTACATCCATTGTAAATGACAACAGTTCCCCTATCAATGCAAAAAAATCTTTCCAACACTCCCCCTCGATAACCACCAAGCCTCGGTGTGAAATATTGTCATGCTCTGATCCCATATCTCCACAAAGTTTTGCGAACAGGCTTGCACACAGTGGATGTGGTTTGATGTAGTTTACAATCGAAGTTACCTGCTGCAGTATTATCTGAGTTCTGTGCTCAGCTCTTTTGCCGCCAGTTGCTCTCGGTGTATCATACAACGCGTCGATATGGCAGAGGGAGACACATTCATAACTAGAGTGCAGAGGCCTGCCCGCCGTCCCACCATAGATGGAGCCCCATCTGTGCAAAGTCACCATTCGATCCCATAGAATCTGTTTTTCGTCAATATAGCCGCGCAACACACTGAACATCCCCTGTGCCATTTCATGCTCTGGTATCAGAGCAATATGTCCCTGTGAATAGCATCCCCTGACATGTATAGCGAACAAAAGTCAATGCATGGGCATCTCGGCCCTCACAGCTAACGTCCATTTGGAGAGCATAAGCTGGGGAGTTTTTGAGTCGTTCAGTTAGTTTCCTCTTGATTGCTAGCAATAGCATAAATTCTTCATTTAACAGTATTATCTGAAAAAGGTATTGATGTGAGTTTCTGTGCCTCTGCCTCCCCAAACATTGTTTTCACCATATCAATTGCGGCCAGTAATATCAAAGTCTCTGCAAAAGTGTGTGGTTTCATAGCATAGCGGGCCTGGCCATTCACCATGGTAATGACTTGTGCAAAGATCAAGTGGGGTCTTTTCCCATGATCTAAGGGCGCTCTCTGGTAGAATTGTATCTTTTAGATATTAATAATTTTCATTTTGATTTTTAAGGTTAACCACATTAAAATGATTTTGAGATACAAAGACGATATTATAATACACTGCTCAAAAAAAATAAAGGGAACACTTAAACAACACAATGTAACTCCAAGTCAAGCACACTTCTGTGAAATCAAACTGTCCACTTAGGAAGCAACACTAATTGACAATAAATTTCACTTCACTGTTGTGCAAATGGAATAGACAACAGGTGGAAATTATAGGCAATTAGCAAGACACCCCAATAAAGAAGTGGTTCTGCAGGTGGTGACCACAGACCACTTCTCAGTTCTTATGCTTCCTGGCTGATGTTTTGGTCACTTTTGAATGCTGGCGGTGCTTTCACTCTAGTGGTAGCATGAGACAGAGTCTACAACCCACACAAGTGGCTCAGGTAGTGCAGCTCATCCAGGATGGCACATCAATGCGAGCTGTGGCAAGAAGGTTTGCTGCATCTGTCAGCGTAGTGTCCAGAGCATGGAGGCGCTACCAGGAGACAGGCCAGTACATCAGGAGACGTGGAGGAGGCCGTAGGAGGGCAACAACCCAGCAGCAGGACCGCTACCTCCGCCTTTGTGCAAGGAGGAGCAGGAGGAGCACTGCCAGAGCCCTGCAAAATGACCTCCAGCAGGCCACAAATGTGCATGTGTCTGCTCAAACGATCAGAAACAGGCTCCAAGAGGGTGGTATGAGGGCCTGACGTCCACAGGTGGGGGTTGTGCTTACAGCCCAACACCGTGCTGGACGTTTGGCATTTGCCAGAGAACACCAAGATTGGCAAATTCGCCACTGGCGCCCTGTGCTCTTCACAGATGAAAGCAGGTTCACACTGAGCACATGTGACAGACGTGACAGAGTCTGGAGACGCCGTGGAGAACGTTCTGCTGCCTGCAACATCCTCCAGCATGACCGGTTTGGCGGTGGGTCAGTCATGGTATGGGGTGGCATTTCTTTGGGGGGCCGCACAGCCCTCCATGTGCTCGCCAGAGGTAGCCTGACTGCCATTAGGTACCGAGATGAGATCCTCAGACCCCTTGTGAGACCATATGCTGGTGCGGTTGACCCTGGGTTCCTCCTAATGCAAGAAAATGCTAGACCTCATGTGGCTGGAGTGTGTCAGCAGTTCCTGCAAGAGGAAGGCATTGATGCTATGGACTGGCCCGCCCGTTCCCCAGACCTGAATCCAATTGAGCACATCTGGGACATCATGTCTCGCTCCATCCACCAACGCCACGTTGCACCACAGACTGTCCAGGAGTTGGCGGATGCTTTAGTCCAGGTCTGGGAGGAGATCCCTCAGGAGACCATCCGCCACCTCATCAGGAGCATGCCCAGGTGTTGTAGGGAGGTCATACAGGCACGTGGAGGCCACACACACTACTGAGCCTCATTTTGACTTGTTTTAAGGACATTACATCAAAGTTGGATCAGCCTGTAGTGTGGTTTTCCACTTTAATTTTGAGGGTGACTCCAAATCCAGACCTCCATGGGTTGATACATTTGATTTCCATTGATCATTTTTGTGTGATTTTGTTGTCAGCACATTCAACTATGTAAAGAAAAAAAGTATTTAATAAGATTATTTCATTCATTCAGATCTAGGATGTGTTGTTTAAGTGTTCCCTTTATTTTTTTGAGCAGTGTATATAGATTTCTTTGTATCGGGTTTTATTTCTTCCAGATTTTGGAAATTCTCCCGTGACCCCATTTTCGTATCAGGTGTCAAGAGTTGCTGTAGGTAGGTGTGGTGTGGAATCAGGCGCAGGACGCAGAAGTAAAGTCCAACAAAATACTTTAGTAGATCACACAAAAATAATCCAAAACCAGCCCGGAGGCGAGAAAAGCGCGCACAGGCGTACACAAACGGGCGCACTAAACAAGTGCGTAATCTTCTCCTAAAATACAAACAAGTGGTGATCCTAACTGACCAAAAACAGGGAATTTTTGCCAGGATTAAATGTCAGGAATTGTGAAAAACTGAGTTTAAATGTATTTGGCTAAGGTGTATGTAAACTTCCGACTTCAACTGTACATGATTCCATATGTGTTATTTCATAGTTTGATGTCTTCACCATTATTCTACAAAATAGAAAATGGTAAAAATAAAGAAAAACCCTTGAATGAGTAGGTGTGTCCAAACTTTTGACTGGTGCTGTAGATATATGAGTTTTTTTCTCCACTGGTCTCGGAAAGAAATTACGAGTCCTCACTGTCCGAGACTGAGTCAAGACCGAGTACATATGTATCCGACACAGAGACAAGACCGAGACACTCAATGTGTGGTCTCGAGACCGAGACCGGTCTTGAGTACCACAACACTGTAAATGAGTGAGAAAATATTGAATAAGTCAAGGGGTATGAATACTTTCTGAAGGCATTCGGAAAGTATTCAGAACCCTTCCCTTTTCCACATTATTCTAAAATTGATTACATTATCTCTTTTCATCATCAATCTACACACAATACCCCATAATGACATTGGAGTCCACCTGTGGTAAATTGATTGGCAATGATTTGGAAAGGCACACCCCTGTGGGGGTGACAATTGACAGTGAGCTTTGAGCAAAACAACCAGGGGGAAGTTGACAATGGTTTATTAATAGGCATGAATACATTGTATGGTTGCAGTCCTCAAAGATTGAAGTATATCGAATCAAATTAATCAGATCCAATGATTTACCGCCCATAGGGTGGGGTGTCACTATTTTAATTCTAAACTTCTACTGCTTGCAAAATCTATTTTTTCAAATATAAAAATAATGTTTCTTTGAAGGACAAGGATTGTCCTGACTTTCAAGAATGCCTGAATTGCTTCGTCTAGCTTTTCTGGTTTGCTGGATGCAAGTTTTACAATCCAATTATTTCAGATCTACATTTATTAGTTATTTCTTGCATTCATACTGGCTTTTGCGGGATACCTGATACATGAAACAGATCGGTGGGAGGGCATACAGGCTGTCACCAACTTATTAATAAAAACTTTTAGTTTTTATCAAGTGCAGCTGTTTTTATCGGCACAAGACAGTTAAATACAAACGCACCGCATCTATTTTCTAAGAGAACGTTATAAACGTCAACAAAAAAATCACTGGCAAGTTAATGGAAACATAGCTAGCTACTGGTGCTCAATATTTGTTCAACGTAACTGCAGCTGACATGTTGTGTAGCATGTTGTATCCCTCTGCCTATGGCTGAAACATAGCCCTGGCTAGGTTATGGAGATGAGGGCTTTGCATCAAATTATTCTGTGAGTTGTGAAATAATTCCCTGTTAAATAATTTGTACATAAATTATATCATGCCCTCTGATCTGTGATGTAATTTCAGAGGGTCATGTGACCTTTCAGAAGCAGAAAAGTTCACTTTGACCCAGCCTGACTTAGTTAATACAGAAAAGCCTTGCATATTATTGGACTATTATTTTGATAATGAGCCATGTAATGAGTATTGAGACTGACAGTAAAAGTGTGTGTGTGTGCGGGGCGGGCGGGTGCGTACGTGCGTGCGTGCGTGCGTGTGTACGTGTGTGCGTGATTGTTTTGCTTTCTGAAAGCTGACAGTTTCTATTGGGCACTGCAGCTATGACAGTTTCTATTGGGAACAGCACCCCAGAGAGTATTGGCTAATCCTGGACTGTTGTCTCACAGTTATCTGTCTTGGGGATATGTTTGATGTTGGGGTTGGGCTGTCCTCAGCATTAAAACATGTTTTATATTTTTAAATACTCTGTTACAATCCTTTGCTCACTCCCCTACTCCTCCTATTCTTCCCTCCATCAAACTGGTAAAGAATAGATACATGCCCATGATAGGACCTATCCTGGATATTGTACTTTTGAAAAGGTTACAACTGTCATCTGCACTGTTTCACCTGTCCTCCATTCTGTGAATGTAACTTCAGGGGCCACCAAGCAGGAAGCCATACATTAAAAGATAAATGGATTACTCATGCACCACGTGAATCATAAAAAAAAACAATTTTGTTGGAGTAATAGAGTGACATATAAAAACACATTCATCAAAGGGGGAAAGGGATCTACCTTAGGGAAGGGGTTGATGTTGGACCATAACACTCAAGGTGTCTCAAGGTACAAAGAAAAAAAGACTTTATTTTCAACCTCAACGAAACCAATCTTCAACCAATCTACCAAGAGGCACGGAACAAGTAGCGAGCAACCAGCAGGAAGTGGAATGTCTCATCATGTCAAACACATGCCCATCAGTCCCTAGCTGCTCCCCCCACCACTACAGAGCTAATGTCCAGCTAGGTCTACTTCCAACAGCCATGCTGTCAGAGTGGAGGGCTGCTGCAGAGGCCTCTGGAGATACTGAACCATCTCCCTGCACCACATCTCTACACTGACCCAGGTTAGGAGTGGACCTCCCTGCACCACATCTCTACACTGACCCAGGTTAGGAGTGGACCTCCCTGCACCACATCTCTACACTGACCCAGGTTAGGAGTGGACCTCCCCTGCACCACATCTCTACACTGACCCAGGTTAGGAGTGGACCTCCCTGCACCACATCTCTACACTGACCCAGGTTAGGAGTGGACCTCCCTGCACCACATCTCTCTACACTGACCCAGGTTAGGAGTGGACCTCCCTGCACCACATCTCTACACTGACCCAGGTTAGGAGTGGACCTCCCTGCACCACATCTCTCTACACCAGGGGTGTCAAACTCATTTTAGCTCAGGGGCCACATGGAGGAAAATCTATTCCCAAGTGGGCCGGACCGGAAAAATCATGGTATATATAACTTAAAAACAACAACTTCAGATTGTTTTCTTTGTTTTAATACGATCAACATACAACATAAAGCTGGAGCCTGAGGACAGTGTGTCCAAAATAGTACAAGCACAACATCACTATTAATCATAAAACACGTCAAGTTTATTTGAAAATTCTAAAGAAAAAGAACACACAAACACACAATGCCTCAGTGATTAACAGAACTGTTTCACAGATCACAGAACTATATCAGGGTGTCATTTCTCAGGCAGAAATGTAGATAAAAATAATGAAATCCTGTTCCCCAAACAAGTGCAAGAACCACAGAGTCAAGAATAGGTTAAATATACAAATAAAATAAAATCAATTAAAAACAATAGCACATCAACATAAAAACATATAAACATAAATCTGAAAGCGTTGCTCAAACTCCCGTAACAGTCCAGTTATTTTTATCTTTGAACCGCTTCATGTCTGCCACATGTTGGGTCGCGCACACATTTTTCAGACAGGGGAAGTGAGCTGCATCACACCACTGGCAAGTTGCGTCTCCCACAATGACAGCTTCAACTTGAAAGAACGTATGCTGTCATAATACTGCGTGACAACTTTGTTGCGCCCTTGCAGCTGTTTGTTCAAGTTATTCAGGTGCTCTGTAACATCCACCATAAATGCAAGGTCCGGCATCCATTCTGCGGAATGAAATTCTAACACTGGTTTGCCCTTTTCTTCCATGAACTGTTCAATTTCTTCTCGTAAATCAAAGAAACGCCTCAGCACAGCACCTCGGCTTAACCATCTTACCTCAGTGTGGTATGGCAGGCCATAGATGTGGTCTTTCTCTCTGAGAACGCTGTCAAACTGACGGTGATTCAGGCTTCTGGATCGGATGAAATTAACAGTTTGGATGACCACCTTCATGACGTTATCCATCTTTAATGACTTACAACACAAAGCCTCCTGGTGCAAAATACAGTGAAAAGTCAAAAAATCACGTCCTCCATTTGCAGATTGCACTTTCTCTCTGAACTTTGTCACAACGCCTGCTTTTTTCCCGATCATTGAGGGCGCACCATCTGTAGCCAGGCTGACAGCGCGGGACCAGTCCACTCCCGACCCTGTCCAGCGCGCCGACGAGTGCGGTAAAAATATCAGCTGCTGTCGTTGTATCTGTCATCGGCACCAACTCCACGAACTCCTCGGTGACGGTCAATGTGTCATCAACTCCGCGGATGAAAAAAATGGCCAGTTGTGCAACATCTGTAATGTCCGTGCTTTCATCAATTGCAACCGAAAATGCAATAAATGACTTTACTTTTGCTTCAACTGGCTGTCCAAATCCACTGAAAGATTGGAAATCCTGTCTGCAACTGTGTTTCTTGTCAGGCTGATATTTGCAAAAGCCTGCCGCTTTCAGGGCACACAATCTCCGCTGCCTTCATCATGCATGTTTTTACAAATTCACCCTCACTAAACGGTTTTGAAGCCACTGCGATTTCATTAGCAATGAGGTAGCTAGCTTTCACTGCAGCGTCACTGATGTCTCGGCTGTGAGTAAACACAGACTGCTGTTTCTTCAGACCCGCCAACAGTTCATTCACCTTCTCTCATCTCCGCTGTCCTTGAAAGTTGTCATATTTGTCGGCATGAAGACTCACATAGTGGCGAAGAAGGTTATATTCTTTCAGCACTGCAACATGCTCTGAACACACCAAACATACAGCTTTCCCATTCAATTCCGTGATTAAATAGGATGACCATTTTTCTTGGAACACTCTGCACTCTGCGTCCACTTTTCTCTTTTTTGACAGAGACATATTGGGGCAATGAGGGTGCCAAAGCACATAATGTTAAAAGTAGAAGCCGTAATAAATATCGCTGGCCAAAACAAAGTAGCTCATTGGCTGCACGTGCTTGACCTACTTGCTCTGCCCCGGTATAATCAGTTTGCTGGCTTAACACAATTGCTATTGCGCCATCCAGTGGACGCAATTGGAACAGCAGTTTCTTTTATTGAAAAATTGCAGCGCATTTTCTATACTTGAAAAAAAAAAATTACACTGACCCAGGTTAGGAGTGGACCTCCCTGCACCACATCTCTCTACATTGACCCAGGTTAGGAGTGGACCTCCCTGCACCACATCTCTCTACACTGACCCAGGTTAGGAGTGGACCTCCCTGCACCACATCTCTACACTGACCCAGGTTAGGAGTGGACCTCCCTGCACCACATCTCTCTACACTGACACAGGTTAGGAGTGGACCTCCCTGTACCACATCTCTCTACACTGACCCAGGTTAGGAGTGGACCTCCCTACACCACATCTCTCTATATTGACCCAGGTTAGGAGTGGACCTCCCTGCACCACATCTCTCTACACTGACCCAGGTTAGGAGTGGACCTCCCTGCACCACATCTCTACACTGACCCAGGTTAGGAGTGAACTTTCCAGCACCACATCTCTACACTGACCCAGGTTAGGAGTGGACCTCCCTGCACCACATCTCTCTACACTGACCCAGGTTAGGAGTGGACCTCCCTGCACCACATCTCTACACTGACCCAGGTTAGGGAGGTCCACACCACATCTCTACGCTGACCCAGGTTAGGAGTGGACCTTCCTGCACCACATCTCTACACTGACCCAGGTTAGGGAGGTCCACACCACATCTCTACGCTGACCCAAGTTAGGAGTGGACTTCCCTGCGCCACACCACATGGCGGCAGGTAGCTTAGTGGTTAAGAGCGTTGTGCCAGTAACTGAAAGGTCGCTGGTTCTAATCCCTGAGCCGACTAGGTGAAAAATCTGTCGATGTGCCCTTGAGCAAGGCACTTAACCTTAATTGCTCCTGTAAGTCGCTCTGGATAAGAGCGTCTGCTAATGACGTAAATGTAAAAAAAAAAAAATCTCTACACTGACCCAGGTTAGGAGTGGAAGCTAAGGGATGCTTGAGGGGCAGTATGCATATGTACAGTACTCCAGGGATCCCAAAAATGTTTTGGCCCACGACGCCATTTTGATATCAGAACATTCTGACGGCCCCAACCATGTGAAAACAATTATGTAATTAAGAGCCATGTTTACTGTTTTATTTGGGGCCATGGCAGTCAATTGTAAAATATTCTAACGGTATTTTTGATTGTCTTCTCACCTCACCATCACATACTGTTAATGTGGGGCTATGACAGTCAATTGCAAATTAGTCTGACATAATATATCTTATCTCACCACCACTAATGAGATGGGTGGGGCTTGATGCATGTCGCATTGGAGCATCTCAAAATCAGGGGCGCGGTCGACAGTGCGCACCTCATCTCTGCTGTCACATCCAACCTGGATACATATTTGGTTTTAATGCCGATGAGAGCACTGATTCCAGCTTCACACATATATGAGCTGGTGAAGGTACCATGAGTTTTATGGTGCTTTCAAGACAACTGGGAACCCTGATAAATACGAGGTCAAATCTTGACGTCAGTGATCTTCAGGTCGGAAAGTCGGAGCTCTAGAAAGAGGCCCGAGTTCCTGAGTTGGAATTCTGAGTTGGATGACCATTCAAAACGATTTTTCCCAGCCTGAGCTCGTTTTTTTTTTCGAGTTCCCAGTTGTGTTGAATGCACTGAAGTCGGAAGTCGGAGATTTCCAAGTTCCCAGTTCCCAGTTCCCAGTTGTTTTGAACGCGGAATGAATGCTCACTGGGAGACATCAGGGTATTTATTCCCTTTGAGACATGAACCAAAACTCCTCCGTTGTGACCCGTGAATGCGTTGTCTGCAGTATTCGGTCACATGACAGCTCGATCAGCTGTTCGATTTCACTTAGGCCAGAATCACAGTCAAACGAATTGGTAAGTAGGCCCCAAAGTGCTCTTCCAAGCGTTGGAGGTGAGCAGTCATCACTCATGTGGGACAATTACTGATGTTGTTTTCTGTTAGAAACATGCACAGCCAAGGAAAGGGGGGCATGGTCCGCTTTTGAAAGACTCCAATAATAATGATATCCTCTGAATCCACTGATTCGGTCACTCATCTGTAGAATGTTTTTGTATTTCCCCTGCATGCTTGCGTTCAGTTTGTTCAATTTCCCAAATACGTCTGTTACATAGGCAAGGAGACATTTTCTTTTCATTACACAGAAAGTCAACCAAGTCTGTTATTTTTTTACATCCATTGTAAATGACAACAGTTCCCCTATCAATGCAAAAAATCTTTCCAACACTCCCCCTCGATAACCACCAAGCCTCGGTGTGAAATATTGTCATGCTCTGATCCCATATCTCCATATTGTTTTGCGAACAGGCTTGCACGCAGTGGATGTGGTTTGATGTAGTTTACAATCGAAGTTACCTGCTGCAGTATTATCTGAGTTCTGTGCTCAGCTCTTTTGCCGCCAGTTGCTCTCGGTGTATCATACAACGCGTCGATATGGCAGAGGGAGACACATTCATAACAAGAGTGCAGAGGCCTGCCCGTCGTCTCCACCATAGATGGAGCCCCATCTGTGCAAAGTCACCATTCGATCCCATAGAATCTGTTTTTCGTCAATATAGCCGCGCAACACACGGAACATCCCCTGTGCCATTTCATGCTCTGGTATCAGAGCAATATGTCCTTGTGAATAGCATCCCCTGACATGTATAGCGAACAAAGTCAATGCATGGGCATCTCGGCCCTCACAGCTAACGTCCATTTGGAGAGCATAAGCTGGGGGAGTTTTTGAGTCGTTCAGTTAGTTTCCTCTTGATTGCTAGCAATAGCATAAATTCTTCATTTAACAGTATTATCTGAAAAAGGTATTGATGTGAGTTTCTGTGCCTCTGCCTCCCCAAACATTGTTTTCACCATATCAATTGCGGCCAGTAATATCAAAGTCTCTGCAAAAGTGTGTGGTTTCATAGCATAGCGGGCCTAGCCATTCACCATGGGAATGACTTGTGCAAAGATCAAGTGGGGTCTTTTCCCATAATAATAATAATTCATCATTTAGCAGACGCTCTTATCCAGAGCGACTTACAGGAGCAATTAGGGTTAAGTGCCTTGCTCAAGGGCACATCGACAGATTTTTCACCTAGTCGGCTCGGAGATTAGAACCAGCGACCTTTCGGTTAGTGGCACAACGCTCTTAACCACTAAGCTACCTGCCGCCCCCATGATCTAAGGGAGCTCTCTGGTAGAATTGTGTCTTTTAGATATTAATAATTTTCATTTTGATTTTTAAGGTTAACCACATTAAAATGATTTTGAGATACAAAGACGATATTATAATACACTGCTCAAAAAAATAAAGGGAAAACTAAAACAACACAATGTAACTCCAAGTCAAGCACACTTCTGTGAAATCAAACTGTCCACTTAGGAAGCAACACTGATTGACAATACATTTCACTTCACTGTTGTGCAAATGGAATAGACAACAGGTGGAAATTATAGGCAATTAGCAAGACACCCCTAATAAAGAAGTGGTTCTGCAGGTGGTGACCACAGACCACTTCTCAGTTCCTATGCTTCCTGGCTGATGTTTTGGTCACTTTTGAATGCTGGCGGTGCTTTCACTCTAGTGGTAGCATGAGACGGAGTCTACAACCCACACAAGTGGCTCAGGTAGTGCAGCTCATCCAGGATGGCACATCAATGCGAGCTGTGGCAAGAAGGTTTGCTGCGTCTGTCAGCGTAGTGTCCAGAGCATGGAGGCGCTACCAGGAGACAGGCCAGTACATCAGGAGACGTGGAGGAGGCCGTAGGAGGGCAACAACCCAGCAGCAGGACTGCTACCTCCGCCTTTGTGCAAGGAGGAGCAGGAGGAGCACTGCCAGAGCCCTGCAAAATGACCTCCAGCAGGCCACAAATGTGCATGTGTCTGCTCAAACGGTCAGAAACAGGCTCCAAGAGGGTGGTATGAGAGCCCGACGTCCACAGGTGGGGGTTGTGCTTACAGCCCAACACCGTGCTGGACGTTTGGCATTTGCCAGAGAACACCAAGATTGGCAAATTCGCCACTGGCGCCCTGTGTTCTTCACAGATGAAAGCAGGTTCACACTGAGCACATGTGACAGACGTGACAGAGTCTGGAGACGCCGTGGAGAACGTTCTGCTGCCTGCAACATCCTCCAGCATGACCGGTTTGGCGGTGGGTCAGTCATGGTGTGGGGTGGCATTTCTTTGGGGGGCCGCACAGCCCTCCATGTGCTCGCCAGAGGTAGCCTGACTGCCATTAGGTACCGAGATGAGATCCTCAGACCCCTTGTGAGACCATATGCTGGTGCGGTTGACCCTGGGTTCCTCCTAATGCAAGAAAATGCTAGACCTCATGTGGCTGGAGTGTGTCAGCAGTTCCTGCAAGAGGAAGGCATTGATGCTATGGACTGGCCCGCCCGTTCCCCAGACCTGAATCCAATTGAGCACATCTGGGACATCATGTCTCGCTCCATCCACCAACGCCACATTGCACCACAGACTGTCCAGGAGTTGGCGGATGCTTTAGTCCAGGTCTGGGAGGAGATCCCTCAGGAGACCATCCGCCACCTCATCAGGAGCATGCCCAGGTGTTGTAGGGAGGTCATACAGGCACGTGGAGGCCACACACACTACTGAGCCTCATTTTGACTTGTTTTAAGGACATTACATCAACATTGGATCAACCTGTAGTGTGGTTTTCCACTTTAATTTTGAGGGTGACTCCAAATCCAGACCTCCATGGGTTGATAAATTTGATTTCCATTGATCATTTTTGTGTGATTTTGTTGTCAGCACATTCAACTATGTAAAGAAAAAAGTATTTAATAAGATTATTTCATTCATTCAGATCTAGGATGTGTTGTTTAAGTGTTCCCTTTATTTTTTTGAGCAGTGTATATATATTTCTTTGTATCGGTTTTATTTCTTCCAGATTTTGGAAATTCTCCCGTGACCCCATTTTCATATCAGGCAACCACACCTGGGGTTGCGACCCCTAGTTTGGGAACCGCTGCAATATTCATACATACAGTACAGATACATACAGTACACAGCAAGGGTCTCCTTTCATACCTGTTTTATAACAGCAGTAAGTATACACAGATGTGAGTAGAAGAAGATTTTAAGAACAAATGTTGGTGGACTTTAGATGGCATGGGGAGGATAATACATTTACAGCTCAGGTATGAAACAATGCAAGGGGTTCAGTACAATTTCAGTAAAAAACTATGAAGTACTTGTTGTTGGGTTGAACATGCATTTCAGCAGAGCTCAAATGGGATGAAAATGTGTCCACATTTTGGCCAACGACTCGAGATTTGAGACCACACTCTAGGGAGTGTCAAGAGGTCTTAGTTTTGTTTACCCAAGCGGACCATTTTGCTACCGTGGATACAGTGGAATGAGAAATGCCTGAGCACGTCCTATGGTCAAGTAGACTGGATAATGTTGATGCATGAATTCCAAACATCAAATATAATTTTCTCTGACTGAAATGAACATGGCATTGAATCAGGCCTCCAGGGCTGAGACTGATTCTGCTGGCTATTTTCACAGTCACACGGCTGGGCTCTTGTGGAGTTGCTGAGACATTTGTATAATGCTGAGACATTTACCTCTCTTTCTTCATTCCCCCAGAGAACACCAAATCCATACATCTCCTCTCTGTCTCCCACGTCTGAAAATATTAACTATACAAAGAGCTTGCACCACTGTTAATCTCAAATCTATCCCTTCCCTCTCCTCTCTCTCCTGCTATCTCTCTCTCTCTCTCTCTCTCTCTCTCTCTCTCTCTCTCTCTCTCTAATTCAATTCCATTTAAGGGCTTTATTGGCATGGGAAACATATGTTTACATTGCCAAAGCAAGTGAAATAGATAATAAACAAAAGTGAAATAAACATTTGTGCTGTTGTTCTGCTGTTTATTTTGCTGGGAGAAAATATGTTAACGTATTGATAACCTACAGTGTAAAGTGTAAATAAAATGATATTGTCATTGGAATACAATGTTTGCCACAACAATGTCATCTCTGACAAGAATCCAGTGGAGGAATGAATTACTCTCTCTCTGGGTGAAGAGATACTGTGGAGCATTAAATGGATGATAATTGCCTGGGTATGTGGTGGCCTTTTATCTTCAGTCTCCTTTGTTCGGTTGTTAGTATTCACTGCATACGCCTTCAAATAAAAAAGGAGGATGACCATAATGCTTTCGTGAGAAGGAGAAGTGAGAGAAGATAAAGGGGGAGGGGCAAGACTTGGGGGGGTAAGTGCAGGGGGTGATAATGGAGGATTAATGACGTGGTTTCTAGCCTGTTGAGCTTGAGCTGGTACTGCTGTTCACACAAATGAATACCCCCCCCCTCTCTATCTCTGCCTCTGAGTCTCTCTCTCTCTCTGCCTCTCTCTCTCTCTCTGCCTCTCTCTCTGCCCCTCTCTCTGCCCCCTCTCTCTCTCTCTCTCTCTCTCTCTGCCTCTCTCGCTCTCTCTGCCTCTCTCTCTCCCCCCTCTCTCTCTGCCTCTCTCTCTCTCTCTGCCTCTCTCTCTCTGCGTCTCTCTCTCTTTCTCTCTCGCTCTCTCTCTCTCTCTCTCTCTCTCTCTCTATGTCTCTGCTCTCTCTCTCTCTCTCTGACTCTCTCCCCCCTCTCTCTCTCTCTCTCTCTCTCTCTCTCTCTCAAATTCAATTCCATTTAAGGGCTTTATTGGCATGGGAAACATATGTTTACATTGCCAAAGCAAGTGAAATAGATAATAAACAAAAGTGAAATAAACAATAAAAATTAACAGTAAACATTACACTCACAAAAGTTCCAAAAGAATAAAGACATTTCAGATGTCATATTATGTCTATATACAGTGTTATAATGATGTGCAAATAGTTCAAGTTCAAAAAGGAAAATAAATACACATAAATATGGGTTGTATTTACAATGGTGTTTGTTCTTCACTGGTTGCCCTTTTCTTGTGGCAACAGGTCACAAATATTGCTGCTATGATTGCACACTGTGGTATTTCACCCAATAGATATGGGAGTTTATCCAAATTGGATTTGTTTTCACATTCTTTGTGGGTCTCTGTAATCTGAGGGAAGTATGTGTCTCTAATATGGTCATATATTTGGCAGGGAGGTTAGGAAGTGCAGCTCAGTTTCCACCTCATTTTGTGGGTAGTGTGCACATAGCCTGTCTTCTCTTGAGAGCCAGGTCTGCTTACGGAGGCCTTTCTCATAGCAAGGCTATGCTCACTGAGTCTGTACATAGTCAAAGTTTTCCTTAAGTTTGGGTCAGTCACAGTGGTCAGGTATTCTGCCACTGTGTGCTCTCTGTTTAGGGCCAAATAGCATTCTAGCTTGCTCTGTTTTTTTTGTAAATTCTTTCCAATGTGTCAAGTAATTATCTTTTTGTTTTCTCATGATTTGGTTGGGTCTAATTGTGTTGCTGTCCTGGGGCTCTGTGGGGTCTGTTTGTGTTTGTGACTAGGACCAGCTTGCTTAGGGGACTCTTCTCCAGGTTCATCTCTCTGTAGGTGATGGCTTTGTTATGGAAGGTTTGGGAATCACTTCCTATTAGGTGGTTGTAGAATTTGATAATTGGATTTTGATAATTAGCGGGTATCGGCCTAATTATGCTCTGCATGCATTATTTGGTGTTTTACGTACACAGAGGATATTTTTGCAGTCTCAATTTGGTGTTTGTCCCATTTTGTGAATTCTTGGTTGGTGAGCGGACCACAGACCTCACAACCATAAAGGGCAATGGGTTCTATAACTGATTCAAGTATTTTTTGCCAGATCCTAATTGGTATGTCGAATTTAATGTTCCTTTTGATGGCATAGAAGGCCCTTCTTGCCTTGTCTCTCAGATCGTTCACAGCTTTGTGGAAGTTACCTGTGGCGCTGATGTTTAGGCCGAGGTATGTATAGTTTTTTGTTTGCGCTAGGGCAACGGTGTCTAGATGGAATTTGTATTTGTGGTCCTGGCAATTTGACATTTTTTGGAACACCATTATTTTTGTCTTACTGAGATTTACTGTCAGGGCCCAGGTCTGACAGAATCTGTGCAGAAGATCTAGTGCTGCTGTAGGCCCTACTTGGTTGGGGAAAAAAGCACCAGATCATCAGCAAAGTAGACATTTGACTTCAGATTGTAGTAGGGTGAGGCCGGGTGCTGCAGACTGTTCTAGTGCACTCGCCAATTCGTTGATATATATGTTGAAGAGGGTGGGGCTTAAGCTGCATCCCTGTCTCACCCCACGGGCATGTGGAAATAAATTCCTCTCTCTCTGTGAGCTGACATCTTTCAGGCCACACATAAACACAGTTAATGTTGATATAATATTCCCTGTTATTCTGGCAATGACCCAGTTTTTAAAGGTCACCAAAGCAAACAGACTCTCACCTAAGATGAACTGTACAGTGTACATGGAAACCTGATCTGCAGTGTACCTGACTACTTTTTTCAAGGCATTTCCTGACCTGGTTTCTGGACTATACATTTTCAGCCTGGTGCATAATACAAAATCCAACACGCAAATGTTATCTGTGAAGGTAGCTTAGTGGTTAAGAGCACTGGGCCAGTAACCGAACGGTTGCTGGTTTGAATCCCCGAGCTGACTAGGTGAAAAATCTGTCCTCGAGCAAGGCACTTAACCCTAAATGCTCCTGTAAATCACTCTGGATTTTGCATTCATGACACATAATGCCCATACTGTCTCTAAGGACTGTGCTCGCATAATGATCACATTTTCAATCAAAGAAACAACTTTTCTCCATGAGCAGAGTTAGGCTCTCTATTTGTATTTGTATTTTATTCCAGATCCCCGTTAGCAGCAGCTACTCTTCCTGGGGTCCAATCACAATTACATACAATAAAACAATACATAACACAAGACATTATTACACACTGCTCTACCATAACATATCTACAATACAAAATCAATAATACAGTAAAATAACAATATTAAAATGTATGTGTGTGTAGAGTGCATGTGTTAGGGCGTGTGTTTGTGAATGCTGTGTGTGTGTGTCTCTTCAAAGTCTGCGCTGTTCCATAAATTGTAGTTTTCATCTGTTTTTTAAATATGATTTTACTTATTGAATGAGTTACATGATGTGGAATAGAGTTCCATTTAGTCATGGCTCTATGTAGTACTGTGTGTTTCCCAGAGTCTGTTCTGGACTTCGGGACTGTGAAGAGACCCCTGGTGGCATGTCTTGTGGGGTATGCATGGGTGTCTGAGCTGTGCGCTAGTCGCTTAAACAGACAGCTCGGTGATTTCAACATGTCAATACCTCTCACAAAGACAAGCAGCGATGCAGTCAATCTCTCCTCCAACCTGAGCCAGGAGAGATTGACATGCATATTATCAATGCTGGCTCTCCGAGTACATCTAAGGGCCAGCCATGCTGCTCTGTTCTGGGCCAACTGTAATTTGCCTATGTCCTTCTTTGTGGCACTTGACCATATGGCTGGACAGTAGTCCAGGTGCGACAAAATAGCGATGTCAAGAAAGCAGAGCAGCGCTTTATTATGGACATACCTCTCTCCATTTTAGCTACCATTACATCAATATTTATTGACCATGGCCGTTTACGATCCAGGGTTACACCAAGCAGTTTAGTCTCCTTAACTTGCTCAACTTCCACATCATTCATTCCAAGATTTAGTTGAGGTTTAGGGTTTGGTGAATGATTTGTCCCAAATACAGTGCTTTTAGTTTTTGAAATATTTAGGAGCAGCTTATTTCTTGCCACCCATTCTGACTTCAGCTTTTTGTTAAGTGTTGCAGAGAATCAATCTCCAAGAGAAAACGCGACTCCTCGACTGATACAGATGATTTATGCTTTTTACCACTGGGACTGGTAAGTGTGGAAAGCGATCTGTTGAAGTCGATAAAAGACAAACTGGGCATACTAGAGTTGGTCAGTAAAGATGTAAAAGAGTTGAAGGCGAGTCTTGAAATGAGTGACGAAAAAGCTGCCATAATGGAGAAAGATACAAAAAAGCTAAAAGGGACAGTCACTAAGATAGAAACGGACAATAAGGAACTTAAAAAGGAGAACAACTTTCTGAGAGAAGCCTTACTAGACATAAAAACTAGATCGATTAGAGAAAATCTAGTACTTACGGGTATGCAAGAAAAAGAAGGAGAGATTACCGAAAAAATTGTGAAGGACTTCTTTCTTACAGCGCTTCAAATCCCACTCGATGCTGTCGATAAAATCCAACTCGAACGTGTACACCGTTTCGGACAAAGAGGACAGAGATATGAGCGTCCAATCGTTGCCAAATTTGCATCTTTAAGGATAAAGTAATGGTTAAAAGCCTAGGTGAAAGACTTGCTGGCACGAAAATATGTCACAGTTCCCTCAGCCAGAACCCAGAAGCAGACCAGGACAAGGAGAGTAGAACGAAAGTGAGGGTTTATTCAGATAACAAAAAGGTGCCGAATAATCCAGGGACAGAGCGGGCGGCGTGGGTGAGTAGTTGGGGGTGCAGTACTTGGTCCAGTGATGGCTCGGCAGCCGCCGACCATCAGGCAGAGGTGGGGGTGAAGGTTCCGGACGTGTGACTGCAGGTGGAACAAAAACGGAGGTAAGGACACAAAAACACGACAAAGTACAAAACAACCAAAACTCACGCTTAGCACACAAAACTGATACGCAGATACACCTACTGTTCATGGCTAACGATCCGGCAGGAACTGGATGTTGGGCCAGAGCCTAAGAAAGGTGCTGATTAGGCCCAGGTGTGCCGATTGCTAATGGGAAGCAGGTGCGGAAACCAGAGCGCTCCCGGAGCGTTCCCGAACCCTCGGGAAACTGGAGATTACGACCAGGACCCGACTCAGACAGCCGGGATCGTTACAGTACCCCCCTCCGACGAACGCCACCGGGCGGACTCCCCGGAGCGCCAGGATGGAGGCGGTAAAAGTCCCTGATGAGATCCGCATCTAGGACCTGTCGCCGTGGAATCCAACTCCTCTCTTCAGGACCATACCCTCCCAGTCCACGAGATACTGGAAACCCCGGCCCCGCCGTCTGGAATCCATAATGCGACGCACCGTGTAGGCAGGACCACCTCCGATCATCCGAGGAGGAGGAGGAGGAGGCGGAGGAGGCAACAGAGGACTGAGGAAGACAGGCTTGAGGCAGGAGACATGAAAGGTGGGATGGACTCTGAGCGTCCTCGGTAGTTTGAGTCGCACTGCCACTGGATTGATCACCTTCTCCACCACAAACGGACCAATAAACTTCGGTAACAACTTCCTAGACTCAGTCCGTAACGGAAGATCCCGTGTGGCCAACCAAACCCCTATCTCCGATGGTATAGGTGGGGAGCGGGGTCCGGCGACGATTCGCCTGGAGCTGATACCGGTCCGAACCTCTAAGGAGTGCCTTTCTGGCCCGATGCCAGGTCCGGTGGCAACGACGAATATGGGCCTGAACAGAAGGCACAGAGAGCTCCTTCTCCTGAGAAGGGAACAGGGGAGGTTGGTAGCCATACAGGCACTGGCAGGGAGACATCCCAGTGGCAGATGTAGGGAGAGTATTGTGGGCATACTCAACCCAAGGCAACTGAGAGGCCCAGGAGGTGGGGTTGGAAGAGACCAGACAGCGTAGCGTGGATGCCATCTTCTGGTTGGCTCTCTCCGCCTGACCATTGGATTGGGGGTGAAAACCAGATGTGAGACTGACTGTAGCTCCAATGGCCAAACAGAAGGACTTCCAGACAGCAGAGGTAAACTGAGGGCCACGGTCGGGAAACGATATCACTGGGCAAACCGTGGACCCTGAAAACCTCCCTGACCAGGATCTCGGACGTCTCCGAGGCAGAGGGAAGCTTGGCAATAGGCACAAAGTGGGGCGAACTTGCTGAACCTGTCCACGATAGTCAGAACGACCGTGTTCCCCTCAGAAGCGGGCAACCCGTGACGAAGTCCAGGGCCAGATGCGACCATGGACGCGCGGGGAATAGGAAGGGGGTGAAGTAGTCCAGAGCTGGGCCGATTGGTACTCTTATTCTGCGCACACACTGGACAGGCAGCCACAAAACCCCGAGTATCTCGGCCATGGCAGGCCACCAAAAACGTCTGCGAAGAAACGCCATTGTCCGAGCCACGCCAGGGTGACAAGCCATCTTACTGGCGTGGGACCATTTGAGAACAGCAGGACGAACCGACTCAGGCACAAACAACCGACCGGGTGGACCGTTACGGGACCGGGCTGAGTCCGAAGGGCCGCCAGCACCTCCTCCTCAATCCTCCACATAACTGCTCCCACGACGCAGTTCCGGGGGAGAATTGTCTCGGTCTTGGACCCACTCTCCTCCGTCTTGGAGAACATCCGGGACAAGGCGTCCGCCCTTGCCGTTCTTAGATCCAGGTCGGAACGTCCAGGACAAACTTGAATCGTCCGAAAACAACGCCCACCTGGCCTGACGGGAGTTGAGACGTTTAGCCGATTGCACGTAAGCAAGATTCTTGTGGTCAGTCCAGACAATAAACGGTTGCTCCGCCCCCTCCAACCAGTGGCGCCACTCCTCCAAGGCAAGTTTCACCGCGAGAAGCTCCCGGTTACCCACATCGTAATTCCTCTCCGCAGGCGAAAGGCGGACGAGAGTAGTAGGCGCAGGGATGGAGTTTACTGTCCGTGGAGCATCGCTGCGACAGGATGGCGCCAACTCCCACATCAGACGCGTCCACTTCAACGACCGAACTGACGGGCCGTGTCCGGTTGAGAGAGAATCGGTGCGTTGGTGAATCGCCTCTTCAAATCCAGAAACGCTTCGATCCGCCTCCGGATTCCACTTGAAGGTCCTGATGCTGGAAGTCAAGGCAGTTAATGGAGCGGCCACACGGCTGTAATCCCGGATGAATCTGCGGTAGAAATTCGCAAACCCCAAAAATCTCTGGAGTTGCAATCTCGCACCGGGCTGGACCCATTCCAGAACCGCTCTAACCTTCTCCTGATCCATCCTAATCTCACCCCTGGAGATGATGTACCCGAGAAAGGATGTAGTGTGGGCGTGAAACTCGCACTTCTCGGCCTTCACGAACAGGCGATTCTCCAACAATCGCTGCAGAACCTGCCGGACATGCTGGACGTGGTCGGAAGGTTCCTTCGAGAAGATCAGAATGTCATCCAGGTAAACAAACACGAAGAGACCGATCATATCTCTCAGGACGTCGTTCACCATACTCTGGAATACCGCTGGAGCATTGGTCAGTCCAAACGGCATCACCTGATACTCGAAGTGACCCATCGGTGTATTGAAACCCGTCAACCACTCGTCCCCCTCTCTGATCCGGACCAGGTGATACGCATTGCGAGGGTCTAGCTTGGTGAACACCGTAGCACCCTGTAAGGAGTCGAAGGCAGAACTCATCAAGGGCAGGGGATACTTGTTCTTGACCGTGATGTCATTCAACCCCGATAATCAATACACGGTCGAAGAGAGCCATCCTTCTTTCCCACAAAGAAGAATCCTGCCCCAGGGGTGATGACGAGGGACGAACGAGACCAGCAGCTAGGGACTCCTTGATGTAGGTCTCCAACGCCTCACGTTCAGGTCGGAGATACTGTATAACCTTCCCTTGGGGTAGACAGCTCCAGGAACCAGGTTGATGGCACAATCATATGGTCGGTGGGGAGGAAGTGACAGAGCCTTCTGCTTACTGAAAACTTCCCCAAATCGTGATATGTCTCGGGAACCAGGGACAGATCTGGGGGTTTAGCCTCAATCACCTGACTGGGAACCGAATGGGGGCAGGCAGTCTTGAGACAGTTAGCATGACAATCAAGGCTCCAACTCGTTACCTTGCCCGTCACCCAATCGAACGTGGGATTGTGTTCCTTCAGCCAGGGGTATCCAAGGACCAGAGGAACATGGGAAGACGGCAGAATGAAAAATGAAATCATCTCAGAATGATTCCCCGACAACCGCATCTTAACCGGTTCAGTCCTCATCGTGATACGTGCCAGACTACTGCCGTTCAGAGTGGTCGCCTCAATGGCTTCCGGCAATTGCTCCTTGGAAAGCCCCAGCTGTTCCACCAACTCGGCATCAAGAAAGCTTCCATCGGCACCTGAATCGATAAAAGCGTTAAGCGCTAAGCTCTGATTCCTGTTCACAAGGGTAGCCGGGAAGCGGGGTCTGACAGAGGTACTGAGAGGTTGAAACTGGCTCGCAAAAGTCCTCCCAACTTTAGCGAGCCGGGCAGTTTGACGACCGCCGGGAACAAGTGGAGATGTAATGTCCCGAGCGACCACAGTAGAGGCAGCAGTTGGTCTTACGTCTATGTTGACGCTCCTCCTTGGTTAACCCGTGCCGCCCCACTTGCATGGGTTCAGAATCGGGAGAGAGGTCCTCTCCACTAATCCTTAGTGGTGGAGAATGATCGACGTGTTCTGGTCCACCACCCGACCCGACTGGGAACTGAGAAGCTGATCGATTGGACGGACCCCATTGCTTCTCCCTCCTTCGCTCTCGGACTCGATTATCCACCCGAATAGACAAGGCTACCAAGCTGTCCAGGTCACTAGGGCTCCGGATGGGAGATCAACTCATCCTTGAGCTGCTCCGACAGGCCCTGGTAAAAGGCCGCTTGCAAAGACTCCTCGTTCCACCCACTCTCCACAGCCAACGTCTTGAACTCGATCACGAAGTCGGCCACGCGGCGAGTTCCTTGGTGAAGAGAAAACAGACGCCTAGCTGCGTCCCTCCTCGGACGGAATGGTCGAAGAGCTTCCTCATCTCGGCCGTGAACCCCTGGTATGAAGCCATGCAGGGATCCTGTCGTTCCCAAACGGCTGAAGCCCACTCCAGCGCTCGACCACGCAGCAACTCAATCAAAAAGGCTATCCTAGCCTTGTCAGTGGCATAAGAGTAGGGCTGTAGATCGAACACTAATCCACACTGCATAAGGAAGGAACGGCATCTTCCCAGCTCCCCCTCATATTTCTCCGGCGCCGGAACCTTGGGCTCACGGAGGGACACAACTTCAGAAGCGGCAGGCGAGATGGGTGAAACGGTAGTGGGTCCTCCACCGGACACTGGCGTTGGTTCTGGACCTCCATCAGGCCGGTAGAAAGGTTCCGAACTGACACCGCGATCTCCTGTAGTACCGTGCTATGATGGCCCAACATCTTCTCCTGCTGGGTAATGGCATGGCGAACGGAGTCCAGGTCCGCTGGGTTCATAATTGGCCGGATCGTTCTGTCACAGTTCCCTCAGCCAGAACCCAGAAGCAGACCAGGACAAGGAGAGTAGAACGAAAGTGAGGGTTTATTCAGATAACAAAAAGGTGCCGAATAATCCAGGGACAGAGCGGGCGGCGTGGGTGAGTAGTTGGGGGTGCAGTACTTGGTCCAGTGATGGCTCGGCAGCCGCCGACCATCAGGCAGAGGTGGGGTGAAGGTTCCGGACGTGTGACTGCAGGTGGAACAAAAACGGAGGTAAGGACACAAAAACACGACAAAGTACAAAACAACCAAAACTCACGCTAGCACACAAAACTGATACGCAGATACACCTACTGTTCATGGCTAACGATCCGGCAGGAACTGGATGTTGGGCCAGAGCCTAAGAAAGGTGCTGATTAGGCCCAGGTGTGCCGATTGCTAATGGGAAGCAGGTGCGGAAACCAGAGCGCTCCCCGGAGCGTTCCCGAACCCTCGGGAAACTGGAGATTACGACCAGGACCCGACTCAGACAGCCGGGATCGTTACAAAATAGGCATGAATGATCAGTTCCCGAGGGAGATTGCAGAACAGCGCAAAGTTCTGTACCCAATCTTCAAGGAAAATAGATTAAAAGGGAAGCGTGTTGCTCTCGTTGTCGATAAACTGTATGTTGACAACCAAATGTTCCGCGACACAAAGACTACTCCATGGCTATTCTGAAAGTTCTAATAGAGAAGTCGAATAATGGAACATCCAATACTAGCCATGGTAGGGATTGTAATAATAAAGTAAATGTATGGTATTCATAGTATTTTATAAAGGGATAAGACGGTATTACAAGAAAAGATAACAAGCAAAATAATACATCTTCAAATATAACTAATTAGAACACAAGTACTCAATAGCAAAACATAGCAAACAGAAGACATAGAAGGCACAGTATGTGGGTATGTGTGGATGTATCGTGATGGAAGGTGTGGTGTGCGTTTTTGTATTTGGAAAAGTGTGGCGTTAAGTGAGTGAGAAAGGAAATGGTTGCATATCCCAGAACCAATGTGTGTCTGTGAGCAGGGGTTGTGAGAGAGAGCTTTCAATTTTGTGCAGATGAGGGATATACATTTTAAAATAAAGTATACATCTAATCAATTTTTTGATTGTCCTATCATGATGGAACGATCCCCAACCCTATATCCTAGACACCCACCTGAGCGACCCATACACCAAAGAGATGTCCCCATCTGTTTTATGGCCATGCTATAAGTAGCCTATATGCAGCCAAAACAGAAAAATAAATGCGGTCAGAGACCTACTTGAGCAGCACCGCCCCTCAAGATTCTGAGCCTGCCTGGCAGGGTTGGTCCTACAAAGCCAGAGCCCCCTGATGGGAGAGCATAATATACAAAGAAATTCTCAAAGCTGCTAATGAGAACCTTGACGACCTTGTACCTAGCAATTCCGGTGGGGTACCCCCACCCAGGTAGTGGCAGTGCTGGCAACACTGGCTGCAGTAACCCATGGGGAGGGGGTTCCACTCGGACAATTAGAGAGGGGGCATATTATTGTGGCACAAAAGAATCAAAGATCTAACTGCACGGAGATGCTTGTTGTAAATTTTTGCTCAGTGTTGCATGCTTTCTCAAACAGCTGTAACTGTGTATGCATTCGTAAAAAAATTACATTTTAGTCATTTAGCAGACGCTCTTATCCAGAGCGACTTACAGTTAATGCGTACATTATTTTTATTTTTTTTCATACTGGCCCCCCGGGGGAATCGAACCCACAACCCTGGTGTTGCAAACGCCATGCTCTACCAACTGAGCTACATCCCTGCCTGCCATTCCCTCCCCTACCCTGGACCAATTGTGCGCTGCCCCATGGGTCTCCCGGTCACGGCCGGCTACAACAGAGCCTGGATTCCAACCAGGATCTCTAGTGACACAGCTAACACTGCGATGCAGTGCCTTAGACCACTGCGCCACTCGGGAGGTTAAATCAGGTCCTTTCTTGAGTTGGGCTCTGGGATGTAACAACCGTTGAGCATCTGATCTTATGGTTGATTGTGGAGGAAAGGGGTTGAGTGTGTTAGAGTATGTGCGTGGGTGTGTGTGTATCCCACATCTGTTGCAAGGGGGAAAGGATGTTAGGGAGAATATAGGAAGAACCACAATAATTGTTGGATCCGGGGGGGACGGGGGTGGGATGCCGATCACTGGGATGACAACCCAACTTGGGATGGGGAGGGGCTTTAGCGGGGGGGAAAAGTGGAGAACAATTTTAGGGTTACTTACTAGCAATGCAAATATCATGGTACAGCTATATGGACACTCAATCACTATGGTATTTTTTATTGGTAACTTTACAAACATATATAATGATAAATAGATTTGAAACTTGTATCTCATTATGGTATGTGGTGAAATAAGTATAGCCAGTTATAATTGTCATGGCATAGCAGATAATTGTCACGACTTCTGCCGAGGCTGCCTCCCCTCCTTGTTCGGGCAGGTTTCTGCGTTCGTCCTCCCGGCTTACTAGCTACTGCCGATCCCATTCTCATCACTCCACTTGTCATGTCTTGTCTTGTCAATCACACACACCTGGTGCTCATTTGCCTAATTAGTATGTGTGTAAGTGTTCCCCTCTGTTCCCCTTGTCTTTGTGAGTGATTGTTTCATTGTGAGAGCAAGTAACTCAGGTTGATCTTTGACGCGCATAGAGGAATACAGTTCTTTACCAGTTCCACAACGACCATGGTCTCACCTTAGTATTGATTTTCTCACTGATCTTCCCCTCTCCCAAGGTAACACCACTATCTATCCTGGTCGTTGTGGATCACTTTTCAAAGTCCTGCCGCCTCCTTCCTCTGCCCGGTCTCCCCACGGCCCTACAAACTGCGGAGGCTCTGTTTACTCACATCTTCCGGCACTACGGGGTACCAGAGGATATAGTGTCCGACCGAGGTCCCCAGTTCACGTCTAGAGTCTGGAATGCGTTCATGGAACATCTGGGGGCCTCGGTCAGCCTAACATCTGGATTTCACCCCGAGAGTAATGGGCAGATGGAAAGGGTGAATCAAGATGTGGGTAGGTTCTCGGACCTACTGTCAGGACCGGCCGGGGAGTGGTCGGTGTTCCTGCCATGGGCAGAATACGCTCAGAACTCTCTCCGCCACTCCTCCACTAACCTAACACCCTTCCAATGTGTTTTGGGTTACCAACCGGTCCTGGCACCGTGGCACCAGAGCCACTGACGATGACTGGTTTTGGCGCGCGGAGGAGACTTGGGACGCTGCCCACATTCGCCTCCAGCGCGCCGTGCGTCATCAGAAGGCAAACACTGACCACCACCGCAGGGAGGCCCCGGTTTTCGTACCGGGGGATCGGGTCTGGCTCTCGACCCGGAATCTACCCCTCCGGCTGACCTGCCGGAAGCTGAGCTCGCGGTTTGTGGGGCCGTTTAAAGTCCTGAGGAGGATAAACAAGGTTACATACAGGTTGTTACTCCCCCCTGATTACCGTATTAACCCCTCGTTTCATATGTCTCTCCTCAGGCCGGTAATAGCTGGTCCGCTCCAGGAGTCTGAGGTGCGGGAGGTTCCTCCACCTCCTCTGGACATCGAGGGGGCCCCGGCGTATTCGGTCCGTTCCATACTGGATTCGAGGCGTCGGGTGGGTGGCCTTCAGTATCTCGTGGAGTGGGAGGGGTAAGGTCCGGAGGAACGGTGCTGGGTCCCAAGGAGGGACATCCTCAATCCCTCCCTGTTGAGGGATTTCCACCTTCGCCATCCGAATCGCCCTGCTCCGCGTCCTCCTGGCCGTCCCCGAGGCCGGGGTCGGCGCACTGCTGGAGCCGCGCTTCAAGGGGGGGGTACTGTCACGACTTCCGCCGAGGCTGCCTCCCCTCCTTGTTCGGGCAGGTTTCGGCGTTTGTCGTCACCGGCTTACTAGCTACTGCCGATCCCATTCTCATCACTCCACTTGTCATGTCTTGTCTTGTCAATCACACACACCTGGTGCTCATTCCCCTATTTAGTATGTGTATAAGTGTTCCCTCTGTTCCCCTTGTCTTTGTGAGTGATTGTTTCATTTTGAGAGCGAGTAGCTCGGTTGAGCTACTCTTCCATTTGTTATTGCCAAGGTGGAATATTTCCCTTGTGATAGTTTTGTTTTGACGCGTGGGGCGTTTTATTTATGTAAACGGAATAAACTCTGGACTTCGGTGTTTTACCTCCTGCGCCTGACTCCTTCATTTACACCTCGTCACATTCTACTGGGCACAAAATAATCTAAACACAACCAAAACACACAGCAAATATATCAAACAAGTTTGTAGAGTCACAAGCTTGATGTAATCATTACGTGCTAGGAATATGGGCCCAAATACTAATTTTTCATCACAATAATAACAAAAGAAGAACAATATTGACATGGTTCAAAGAGAAGGAATATAATATCTATTGTTTACAGGAAACTCATTCAACAATTCTAGATGAAACTCAAAAGGGGTGATGATATTAATGAACTGTAATTTCCGAATGTGCAAATTGTCCAAACAGATCCGCAAGGTAGATGGATTATTTTAAATATGTTATTGGACCATAAACAGATATGGCTCATTAACCTTTACAGACCAAATAATGATGATCCACACTTCTTTGACAATATATATAATAAATTATAAACCCTGCAAGCAATACAAGACTCTATTATTATGGTGGGAGATTATAATACTGATTTAATAGCTCAATGGACCGTAAAGAAATCACACTACAAACTATCACCCTCATGCTCTTAAGGAAATCGTGAATGTCATGGATACATTCGAACTAGTAGATATATGGAGGCTTAAATATCCTGATCTAGTGAGATATACATGGCGGAGACTCAATCAAGCTAGTCGTCTTGACTTCTTTCTTATGTCATTCTCGTTGGCACCAAAAGTTTAAAAAGTGTTGATAGGGGACAGAATGCGGTCGGACCATCATATAATTGGCATATACACTACTCTTACTGAATTTCCACGTGGGCGAGGATATTGGACATTTAATCAAAGCCTATTGGATGGTAACTCTTTTTTGACTAGGACAGGAATTTATAACTGTTTTTTTCTGACATAACATAGGTACAGCAAATCCCCTTATTGTATAGGACACTTTTAAATGTGCCTTTAGAGGCAATGCAATTCAGTACTTATCTCGAAAACAAAAGCAATTTAGGTCAAAAGAGTCCATACTAACAAAGGAAATAGAAGGTCTAACAGAACAGATAGATAGCAATAAAAACTGTAACATAGAGGCTCAGAATAAATTAGAGGAAAAACTAAAAGAAATGGAGAAACTTAATCAAGAAAGATCAAGTGTAATATATTATAAAAATAAAGCAAACTGGATGGAATATGGGGAAAAATGCACCAAATTATTTTTTAACCTTCAACATAGAAATGCTACCAAAGATAATTTACTGAAACTGGTTACAAATGACGGAGTCACCCATGATTCACCAAATTATATTTTGAAGGAGGAAGCAAAGTACTTTAAGCATCTGTTTTCGTTTCAGTCGCCTCCATCTCCTCTAACTGAAGCTAATTGTAGAGATTTTTTTGCTATTGATAATGTAAAATTAACAGCCATACAGAAAGACTCATGTGAAGGTGAAATTACAGAGGAGGAACTTCTGGATGCAATTAAAAACTTTAAGTCCGGGAAAACTCCAGGGTTGAATGGCAGACCAGTCGAGGCATACCAAACCTTTTTTGATATACTCAGAGGACCGTTATTAGCATGTTTTAACCACTCCTATGTAAATGGTAGCTTATCAGACACTCAAGAAGAAGGTCTGATTTCATTATTACTGAAACAGGATACAAGTGGAAAATATACATTGAAGGCCCCTTACACTTCAGTGTTGTGATGCAAAAATTCTAGCAAAATGTATAGAGCATAGAATTAAAAAGGTATTGTCGGACATTATTCATTCTAATCAGACAGGTTTTTTACATGGACGATACATTGGGTATAATATAAGGCAAGTACTGGAAACAATAGAACACTATGAAAATTCAGGGAAACCAGGCCTGCTATTCATAGCAGACTTTGAAAATGCATTTGATAATGTATGACTGGGGTTTATATATAAATGCCTGGAGCATTCCAATTTTGGAAAATCTCTTATAAAATGGATCAAAGTCATGTACAGTAACCCTAGGTGTAAAATAGTAAATAACGGCTATTTCTCAGAAAGTTTTAAACACCCAAGAGGAGTGAAACAAGGTTGTCCACTATCGGCATATTTATTTATTATGGCCATCAAAATGTTAGCTATTAAAATCAGATCCAACAATAATATCAAGGGATTAGAAATCCAGGGCTTAAAAACAAAGGTGGCATTGTACGCTGATGATTCATGTATTCTTTTAAATCCACAACTTGAATCCCTCCACAGCACCATAGAGGATCTAGATACATTTTCTAACCTCTCTGGATTACAACCAAATTATGATAAATGTACTATAATACGTATTGGATCACTAGAAAATAATTTTTTTACATTACCAATAAAATGGTCTGATGGTGATGTGGATATACTCAGAATAGATATCCCAAATGAAATAAATGATCTCATTCCAATACATTTTAATAGAAAGTTAGCAAAAATAGATAAGACTTGCTACCGTGGAAAGGTAAATCATTTGTGAAATTAATCACCCTTATTAACTCTTTAGTATTATCCCAGTTTACCTATTTGCTTATTGTGATGGGTGATTTGAAGGAGTCAGGCGCAGGAGGGTAAATCACAGAATACAGAGTTTATTCCAGAATACAGAGTTACGCAGAATTGCGTCAAACAGTCCAGTTGCCAAAACAGGCGCACTGGAACTAAACAGGCACACAGGAAAATATACCCGGCAATTACAAAATACACAGAGCTCAACCGAGCTACACTCTCCTCACACTAAACAATCACTCACGAGGACAACGGGGCAGAGGGAACACTTATACACGTACTAATGAGGGGATATGAACCAGGTGTGTGTAAAAGACAAGACAAAACAAATAGAATGATGTGATGTAATGAGGAGCGGCAGTGGCTGGAAGGCCGGTGATGACGAACGCAGAAGCCTCCAGAACCAGCAGAGGCAGCTTCGGAGGAAGTCATGACAGTACCCTCCCCCTTGACGCGCAGCTCCAGCAGCGTGCCGACACCAGCCTCGGGGACAGCCAGGAGGACGCTGAGCAGGGCGAGCCAGATGGCGACGGTGGAAATCCCGCAACAGGGAGGGATCGAGGATATCCCTCACCGGAACCTAGCACCGCTTCTCCGGACTGTACCCCTCCCACTCCACGAGGTACTGAAGGCCTCCCACCCGACGCCTCGAATCCAGGATGGAACAGACAGAGTACGCCGGGGCCCCCTTGATGTCCAGAGGAGGCGGATTGACCTCCCGCACCTCAGTCTCCTGGAGCGGACCAGCCACAACCGGCCTGAGGAGAGACACATGGAATGAGAGGTTAATATGATAATCATGTGGGAGTAATAACCTTTAGGTAACCTCGTTTATCCTCCTCAGGACTTTGAACGGCCCCACAAACTGCGGGCTCAGCTTCCGGCAGGGCAGGCGGAGGGGCAGATTCCGGGTCGAGAGCCAGACCCGATCACCCGGTACGAAGCCCGGGGCCTCACTGCGGTGGCGGTCAGCGTTGGCCTTCTGACAACGCACAGTGCGTTGGAGGTGGACATGAGCTACATCCACGTCTCCTCCGCGCGCCGAAACCAGTCATCCACCGCAGGAGCCTTGGTCTTGATCTGGTGCCACGGTGCCAGAACCGGTTTGTAACTTATAACACATTGGAATGGCGTTAGGTTAGTGGAGGTGTGACGGAGAGAGTTCTGGGCATATTCGGCCCATGGCAAGAACACCGACCATTCTCCCGGCCGGTCCTGGCAGTAGGACCGCAGGAACCTACCCACATCCTGATTTACCCGTTCCACCTGCCCATTAGACTCGGGGTGGAAACCAGAGGTCAGGCTGACAGAGACCCCCAGAAGTTCCATGAATGCCTTCCAGACCTTGAATGTGAACCTGGGACCCCGGTCAGACACTATGTCCCATGGTACCCCGTAGTGCCGGAAGACATGTGTAAACAGGGCCTCCGCAGTCTGCAGGACCGTGGGGAGACCGGGCAGAGGAAGGAGGCGGCAGGTCTTGGAAAAGTGGTCCACAACGACCAGGATGGTGGTGTTACCTTGAGAGAAGGGAAGATCAGTAAGGAAATCAATACTTAGGTGAGACCATGGCCGTTGTGGAACTGGTAAAGGCTGTAACTTACCCACTGGGAGGTGCCTAGGTGCCTTACTCTGGGCGCACACCGAGCAGGAGGAGACATACACCCTCACATCCTTAGCCAAGGTAGGCCACAAGTACTTTCCAGTCAGGCAGCGCACTGTACGACCAATACCTGAGTGACCAGAGGAGGGGGACGTGTGTGCCCTGAATATCAGATGCTCACAGACAAGAACAGGCACGTACTGCAGCCCAGCTGGACACTGAGGTGGAGATGGCTCTGTGCGTAACGCCTGCTCTATATCCTCGTCCATCGCCCATACTACCGGCACCACAATACAGGAGGCCGGGAGTATGGGGGTGTTGTCTCTGGGCCTCTCCTCTGTGTTGTACAGCCGTGACAGTGCGTCTGCCTTCACGTTCTTTGTACCCGGGATGTATGATAGAGTAAAATCAAACCGAGTGAAGAATAGGGCCCACCTGGCCTGGCGAGGGTTCAGCCTCCTCGCTGCCCGGATATGCTCCAGGTTATGGTGGTCCGTCCAGACGAGGAAAGGGTGTTTCACCCCTTCGTGCCAGTGCCTCCACACGGTCAGGGCTCGGACAACAGCCAATAGCTCCTGATCACCAACGTCGTAGTTCTGCTCCGCCGGGCTGAGCTTGTTGGAGAAGAAGGCACAGGGGCGGAGCTCAGGTGGCATGCCCGAGCATTGAGATAGGACCGCGCCTATCCCTACCTCGGACGCATCCACCTCCCACTACGGACGTTAGTGATGGATCGGGTGGGCCAGTACCGGGCTGAGGTGAACAGACCCTCAGGTTACTGAAGGCCCTGTCAGCCTCAGCAGACCAGCGGAACGTCCTGGCCCACCCTTCAACAGAGATGTGATGAGAGCTGCGACCTTGCCAAAGCCCCGGATAATCCTCTGATAGTAGTTGGCAAAGCCAAAAAGCGCTGCACCTCCTTTACCGTGGTTGGAATCGGCCAATTACGCACGGCTGAAATGCGATCTCCCTCCATCTCCACACCTGAGGTGGAAATGCGGTATACGAGGAAGGAGACGGACTGTTGGAAAAACAGACACTTTTCTGCCTTGACATAAAGGTAATTTCCCAACAGTCGGGCCAGCACTTTGCGAACCAGGGACACATGCTCGGTGCGCGTAGCAGAATACACCAGAATGTCATCGATGTAGACCACTACACTGCAACCAAGAATGTCCCGAAACACCTCGTTCACAAAGGACTGGAAGACGGATGGAGCATTCATTAAACCGTACGGCATCACCAGGTATTCATAATGCCCCGTGGGTGTGCTGAATGCTATCTTCCACTCGTCCCCCTCTCGGGCACTCCAGTGATCAAATTTTGTGAAAAAGCACACCCCATGCATTGACTCGATCACCGAAGGAATGAGGGGGAGAGGATAACTAAATCGTATCGTGCCCTTGTTCAGTAATCGGTAATCAATGCAGATGCGCAGACCGCCGTCTTCTTCAAAAAATAACAAACTTGAGGAGGCGGGCGAAGTGGGAGGAGATGTATAAACCCCTGCCGCAGGGACTCGGTGACGTATGTTTCTATAGCCTCCGTTTCAGACTGTGACAGGGGATACACATGACTCCTGGGAGGCACAGCGTCTACCCGGAGGTTTATCGCACAATCCCCCGCCCGATGAAGTGGTAACTTGATCGCCTGCGTTTTGGAAAATGTGTGCACCAAATCGAGGTATTCGGGGGGAATGCGCACGGTGGAGGTACTGTCTGGTTCTTTGCACTCTGGGAGGAGGACACAATGGAGTTGTCAACCGTGATGGCGAGATCATGGAGCGGGCAGTCCTTCCCTGGGAGGAAGAGCAGCTCCGTCTTGCCGAGGTTCAGCTTGAGGTGGTGATCCGACATCCACACTGATATGTCTGCCAGACATGCAGAGATGCAATTTGCCACCTGGTTATCAGAAGGGGGAAAGGAGAAAATTAATTGTGTGTCGTCTGCGTACCAATGATAGGAGAGAACATGTGAGGATATGACAGAGCCAAGTGACTTGGTGTATAGAGAGAATAGGAGAGGGCCTAGAACTGAGCCCTGGGGGACACCAGTGGTGAGAGCACGTGGTGCGGAGACAGATTCTCGCCACGCCACCTGGTAGGAGCGACCTGTCAGGTAGGACGCAATCCAAGAGTGAGCAGCGCCCGGAGATGCCCAACTTCGGAGAGGGTGGAGAGGAGGATCTGATGGTTCACAGTATCAAAGGCAGCAGATAGGTCTAGAAGGATAAGAGCAGAGGAGAGAGAGTTAGCTTTAGCAGTGCGGAGAGCCTCTGTGACACAGAGAAGAGCAGTCTCAGTTGAATGACCAGTCTTGAAACCTGACTGGTTTGGATCAAGAAGGTCTTTCTGAGAGAGATAGCAGGAGAGTTGGCTAGACACGGCACGCTCAAGAGTTTTGGAGAGAAAAGAAAGAAGGGATACTGGTCTGTAGTTGTTGACATCGGAGGGATCGAGTGTAGGTTTTTTGAGGAGGGGTGCAACTCTCGCTCCCTTGAAGAGGGAAGGGACATGGCCAGCGGTCAAGGATGAGTTGATGAGCGAGGTGAGGTAAGGGAGAAGGTCTCCAGAAATGGTCTGGAGAAGAGAGGAAGGGATAGGGTCAAGCGGGCAGGTTGTTGGGCGGCCGGCCGTCACAAGTCGCAAGATTTCATCTGGAGAGAGAGGGGAGAAAGAAGTCAAAGCATAGGGTAGGGCAGTGTGAGCAGGACCAGCGGTGTCATTTGACTTTATAAATGAGGATCGGATGTCATCAACCTTCTTTTCAAAATGGTTGACGAAGTCATCCACAGAGAGGGAGGAGGGAGGGGGAGGAGGAGGAGGATTCAGCAGGGAGGAGAAGGTGGCAAAGAGCTTCCTAGGGTTAGAGGCAGAGGCTTGAAAGTTAGAGTGGTAGAAAGTGGCTTTAGCAGCAGAAACAGAGGAAGAAAATGTAGAGAGGAGGGAGTGAAAATATGACAGGTCCGCAGGGTGTCTAGTTTTCCTCCATTTCCACTCGGCTGCCCGGAGCCCTGTTCTGTGAGCTCGCAATGAGTCGTCAAGCCACGGAGCAGGAGGGGAGGACCAAGCTATCCGGGAGGATAGGGGACATAGAGAGTCAAAAGATGCAGAAAGGGAGGAGAGGAGGGTTGAGGAGGCAGAATCAGGAGATCGGAGGGAGAAGGATTTAGCAGAGGGAAGAGATGATAGGATGGAAGAGGAGAGAGTAGCGGGACAGAGAGAGCGAAGGTTGCGATGGGACATTATCATCTGAGTAGGGGCAGAGTGAGTAGTGTTGGAGGAGAGCGAGAGAGAAAAGCATACAAAGTAGTGGTCGGAGACTTGGAGGGGAGTTGCAGTGAGATTAGTAGAAGAACAGCATCCAGTAAAGATGAGGTCAAGCGTATTGCCTGCCTTGTGAGTAGGGGGGGACGGTGAGAGGGTGAGGTCAAAAGAGGAAAGGAGTGGAAAGAAGGAGGCAAAGGCAGACGTAGGGAGGTTAAAGTCACCCATAACTGTGAGGGGTGAGCCATCCTCAGGAAAGGAACTTATCAAGGCGTCAAGCTCATTGATGAACTCTCCAAGGGAACCTGGAGGGCGATAAATAAAAAGGATGTTAAGCTTGAATTGGCTAGTGACTGTGACAGCATGGAATTCAAATGAGGAGATAGACAGATGGGTCGGGGGGAAAAGAGAGAATGTCCACTTGGGAGAGATGAGGATTCCTGTGCCACCGCCGCGCTGACCAGATGCTCTCGAGGTATGCGAGAACACTTGATCAGACGAGGAAAGAGCAGTAGGAGTAGCAGTGTTTTCTGTGGTAATCCATGTTTCCGTCAGTGCCAAGAAGTCGAGGGACTGGAGGGTGGCATAGGCTGAGATGAACTCTGCCTTGTTGGCCGCAGAACAGCAGTTCCAGAGGCTGCCTGAGACCTGGAACTCCACGTGGGTCGTGCGCACCGGGACCACCAGATTAGAGTGGCAGCAGCCACATGGTGTGAGGCGTTTGTATGGCCTGTGCAGAGAGGAGAGAACAGGGATAGACAGACACATAGTTGACAGGCTACAGAAAAGGCTACAATAATGCAAAAGAGATCGGAATAAAATTAACTAAATATCTGGGGACGCGAGAGAGCGGGGCCTCCCTCACTTACCTTTCAGTGAAACACTCAAATATAACTCTCCCAACTTCCACTTTAGAAATTATAATTGTTGTAAACTACAGCAGTTCAGTGTTTTCTAGGAATAGACTCTAATTTAGTTTATTCAGCTAGCTAACTTGGTACAGTATTCTTCCGTGAAAACCGCCCAGGGCACCGTATCCTATGACGCCATTGCTAACTAGCATGCTAGCTTCCAATAACACACGGTTTAGCACCAATACTGGAATGGCTGAAGGATTGCAATATTTACCTGGAGCTAACCCTGCAAATAGCACTACTGGGTGATCTGAAAAGTCATAGTCAATCGATCAATAATACAATAATACTTTTAGTAAAAAAAAATATTTTCAATTTACAATCTGTAGAAACGATGAGAATAGAAGGGTTCAGAACTTTTGTGAAACATCACAGTACAGTTGAAAAATATATGGCAAATAGAAATCCAATATGGATGTTGTTAAGAGATTGATGGGAGGTGTTGAATGGAGTTGAAGGATGGGACTAATAACGACTAACAACAACTAATAACAACAAGATAACTAATGTAAAGCATACTGTGTCCATAATAAGTATATAAGTTATAGGTTGAGAGCTTTTGTGAAAGAGCACAGTTAGAAAGATATGGCATATAGAAGTAAACCGGATGGACATCATGAAAATGATCTGAGAGGTTGAGGGTAGAGGAAGTTCAGGAGTAAAAACAAACAAAATATAATTATTGTAAAATTGACTGTGTCCATCAAATGTATATAGTATGTATACGCTGGTGTCACGCCCTGACTTATGGGACTCTTGTATGTTGAGTCAGGGTGTGGAGTTCTATGTTGTATTTTCTATGTTCTCAGTCTAGGTGTTGTAATTCTATGTTTGGCCGGGTGTGATTCCCAATCAGAGACAGCTGTCGCTCGTTGTCTCTGATTGGGGATCATACTTAGGCAGCCTGTTTGTATCATTAGTGGTGGGATCTTGTTCCGTGTCAGAGGCTTGTTTTGTGTTTAGCCTTAGGACTTAGGTTTGTTGTTTTGTTAGTGTGTTCATTGGTGAAATAAACATGTACGCATTTCACGCTGCGCCTTGGTCTGACACGTCCTTAAACGACCGTGACAGCTGGAAGTAGAGGCCTAAGCATTGTTGTTCACTAGTTTACTCCAATTAGGGAAGGGTTGGTGGGGTTGGAAAGTAATAAAGGGAAATATATTTAAAAAAGGATATGTATATATATATATATATATATGTATATATATATTTGCGAGAAAAAAAACATATGGGGAATTGGAAGTGATGCAGACAATTACATTGATGGAAGTTACAATCTATCTGCAATATTAAAGCTGATCTACCCCCTAATAAAAATAAACAAAAAATATATATAAAAAGTGTTTTTACTTGCTGTGGTAGCTGACGTGTATAGTGTTGAGTCATCAGCATACATAGACACACAGGCTTTACTCAGTGCCAGTGGCAGGTCATTAGTAAAGATTGAAAATGGTAAGGGCCTAGACAACTGCCCCGATGAAGACCAACCTGGGTTATGTTGGAGAGGCTTCCATTAAAGAACACCCTCTGTGTTCTGTTAGACAGGTAACTCTCCATCCACAATATAGAAGGGGGTGTAAACCCATAACACATACTTTTTTCCAGCAGCAGCTTATGATCGATAATGTCAAAAGCCGCACTGAAGTCTAACAAAACAGCTCCCACAATCTTCTTATTATCAATTTCTCTCAGCCAATCATCAGTAATTTGTGTAAGTGCCGTATATGTTGAATGCCCTTCCCTTACCTATACGCGTGCTGAAAGTCAGTTGTTAATTTGTTTACTGTGAAATAGCATTGTATCTGGTCAAACACAATTTTTTCCAAAAGTTTACTAAGGGTTGATAACAGGCAGATTGGTCGGCTGTTTGAGCCAGTAAAGTGTGCTTTGCTATTCTTGGGCAGCGGAATGACTTTTGCTTCCCTCCAGGCCTGAGGGCACACACATTCTAGTAGGCTTCGATTGAAGAGATGGCAAATAGGATTGGCAATATAGTCCACTATCATCCTCATTAATTTTCAATCCAAATGTTCAACCCAGGTGGCATGTCATTGTTGATAGACAACAATACTTTTTTCACCTCTTCCACGCTCACTTTACGGAATACAAAATTACAATGCTTGCCTTTCATAATTTGATCAGTTATCTATGGATGTGTATGTTCAGAATTTGTTGTTGTCATGTCATGCATAAATTTGCTAATCTTGCCAATGACAAAATCTATAAAGTAGTTGACAAAATCAGTGGGTTATGTGATGAATGAGCCATCTGATTCAATTAATGATGGAGCCGATTTCGCCTTTTTGCCCAAAATGTTGTTTAAGGTGCTCCAAAGCTTTTTACTATCATTCTTTATATCATTTATCTTTGTTTCATGGTACAGTTTCTTCTTCTTTTTGTTAAGTTTAGTCACATGATTTCTCCAATCTTATTTGCCATTCCTTTTGCCTCATCTCTCTCAACCATAACATTTTTCAATTCCTCATCAATCCACGGGGATTTAACTGATTTTACAGTCACTCATGCTTATGCGTAAATGGAATAAGCAATTTCATAAATGCTTCAAGTGCAGCATCAGGATGTTCCTCATTACACACAGCAGACCAGCAAATATTCTCTAAATCTTCAACATAGGAATCACTACAAAACTTATTGTATGACCTCTTATACACTATATTAGGCCCAGTCTTTGGAACTGTGGTTTGCCTAGATACTGTATGTCTATTTAGGTCACCCAGGAAATGTACCTCTTTGTTGATATCACATACAGTGCATTCGGAAAGTATTCCGACCCCTTGACTTTTTCCACATTTTGTTACATTACAGCCTTATTCTAAAATGTATTAAATTGTTTTTTTTCCCTTATCAATCTACACTCAATACCCCATAATGACCAAGCAAAGACACGTTTTTCGAAATGTTTGCTAATTTATTCAAAATAGAAAACTGAAAAATCACATTTACATAAGTATTCAGAGCATTTACTCAGTACTTTGTTGAAGCACCTTTGGCAGCGATCACAGCCTCGAGTCTTCTTGGGTATGACGCTACAAGCTTGGCACACCTGTATTTGGGGAGCTTCTCCCATTCTTCTCTGCAGATCCTCTCAAGCTCTGTCAGGTTGGATGAGGAGCGTCGCTGCACAGCTATTTTCAGGTCTCTCCAGAGATGTTTGATCAGGTTCAAGTCTGGGCTCTGGCTGGGCCACTCAAGGACATTCAGAGACTTCTCCTGAAGCCACTCCTGTGTTGTCTTGGCTGTGTGCTTAGGGTCGTTGTCCTGTTGGAAGGTGAACCTTTGCCCAAGTCTGAGGTCATGAGCACTCTGGAGCAGATTTTCATCAAAGACCTCTCTGTACTTTGCTGCATTCATCTTTCCCTCGATCCTAACTAGTCTCCCAGTCCCTGCTGCTGTAAAACATCCCCACAGCATGATGCTGCCACCACGCTTCACCGTAGGGATGGTGCCAGGTTTCCTCCAGACATGACGCTTGGCATTCAGGCCAAAGAATTTGAGAATCTTGTTTCTCATGGTCTGAGTCTTTAGGTGCCTTTTGGCAAACTCCAAGCGGGCTGTCATGTGTCTTTTACTGAGGAGTGGCTTCCGTCTGGCCACTCTACCATAAAGGCCTGATTAGTGGAGTGCTGCAGAGATGGTTGTCCTTCTGTAAGGTTCCCCCATCTCCACAGAAGAACTCTGGAGCTCTGTCAGAGTGACCATCGGGTTCTTGGTCACCTCCCTGACCAATGTCCTTCTCCCCCGATTGCTCAGTTGGCCGGGCGTCCAACTCTAGGTAGAGTCTTGGTGGTTCCAAACTTCTTCCATTTATGAATGATGGAGGCCACTGTGTTCTTGTGAACCTTCAATGCTGCAGAAATTGTTTTGTACCCTTCCCCAGATCTGTGCCTCGACACAATCCTGTTTCGGAGCTCTACGGACAATACCTTCGACTTCATGACTTGGTTTTTGCTCTGGCATGCACTGTCAACTGTGGGACCTTATATAGACAGGTGTGTGCCTTTCCAAATCATCTCCAATCAATTGAATTTAACACAGGTGGACTCCAATCAAGTTGTAGAAACATCTCAAAGATGATCAGTGGAAACAGGATGCACCTGAGCTCATTTTCGAGTCTCATAGGGGCAGGGACGGCTTGTTCAATAGGGCGATATGGGCGACGCACTGCCAAACGGGAAAAGGAAGGGATTTTTTTTCTAATCAATTATATCACGGCAACAGCAGTTATCAGTGTTCACGTCTGATCTGCCAGCCACTAAATGTCAAATCAGGCTAAAGTCGTGCTTCAAATGGCCCCGCCCGTTTTTGGGGCGATTTCAGTCAAGTTGAAAATCGCCCAGAAGTCTCTCATAGCCTGTCATGTAAAATCTATTTTTTTCACATTTCAAAGCTTTCAATACATTCTCTATGGGTGTCTGTGGGCATGCACTTACGCGCTTTCGTCATACGTGACGTAACGTTGAACGTAACTAAGACAATGGCGGCTAGAAGCGTCTCTGTTGCGACCTGCAGTGCGGCGTTATTTTATGTTTTTAATTTGTAGACTTAGTTTACAAACATTCTGCCAACCATGGATTTCCAGTGGTTGGTTTTGGACTGATCTTGTTGATCGTGTACATACCCGCTACGAACGGACTAAATAATGAAAACGCTGCTGGCAGCTGAATCCCAATACAGCTGGGAGACTTGGCTGGATGAGTCCCGGACAGAGAAGTGGAGCCGGCCACCTTCACCCTGGTCAGAGCGGACCGCGATCCTGGTAAGAGAGCGACTCTGTACCCGACATTGAACTGCTTTCTGTGTCATTGCGACCTTACTATCAATTCAATTCAATTTAAGGGCTTTATTGGCATGGGAAACGTGTGTTAACATTGCCAAAGCAAGGGAAGTAGATAGTAAACAAAAGTGAAATAAACAATAAATATTAACAGTAAACATTACACTCAGAAGTTTCAAAAGAATAAAGACATTTCAAATGTCATATTATGTATATATACAGTGTTGTTACAATGTGCAAATAGTTAAAGTACAAATGGGAAAATAAATAAACATAAATATGGGTTGTATTTACAATGGTGTTTGTTCTTCACTGGTTGCCCTTTTCTTGTGGCAACAGGTCACAAATATTGCAGCTGTGATGGCACACTGTGGTTTTTCACCCAGTAGATAAGGGAGTTTATCAAAATTGGGTTTGTTTTCGAATTCTTTGTGGATCGCTGTAATCTGAGGGAAATATGTGTCTCTAATATGGTCATACATTTGGCAGGAGGTTAGGAAGTGCAGCTCAGTTTCCACCTCATTTTGTGGGCAGTGTGCACATAGCCTGTCTTCTCTTGAGAGCCAGGTCTGCCTACGGCGGCCTTTCTCAATAGCAAGGCTATGGTCACTGAGTCTGTACATAGTCAAAGCTTTCATTAAGTTTGGGTCAGTCACAGTGGTCAGGTATTCTGCCACTGTGTACTCTCTGTTTAGGGCCAAATAGCATTCTAGTTTGCTCTGTTTTTTTGTTTGTTCTTTCCAATGTGTCAAGTAATTCTCTTTTTGTTTTCTCATGATTTGGTTGGGTCTAATTGTGTTGTTGTTGTTGTTGTTGTTGTTGTCCTGGGGCTGTGTGGGGTCTGTTTGTGTTTGTGAACAGAGGCCCAGGACAAGCTTACTTAGGGGACTCTTCTCCAAGTTCATCTCTCTGTAGGCGTTGGCTTTGTTATGGAAGGTTTGGGAATCGCTTCCTTTTAAGTGGTTACTATCTGCCCCGTGAGTTCCCCCAATTGTTTGTTACCGTTGTGTACTGTTGATAATCACAAGTTTACTGGAGAACTGAGACCAAGTAGAGACTTTGGACAGGGTGGATATGGTATAATAAAGGCAGTTTATTCAGAGGTAAAGATATCTGGAATCGCGTGCACGGACTCGTGCACGTGTGTAGGTCACCTAAATCATCAGAAAAATTGCCCCTCCTGAGAATTTTTTCAGGAGCCGCCACTGCATAGGGGTATTGTGTGTAGATTGAATATAAAAAATAATAAAAAAATAAATCAATTTCAGAATAAGGCTGTAACGTAACAAAATGTGGAAAAAGTCAAGGGGTCTGAATACCATCCGAATGCACTGTACATCAAGCATTTCACACATATTTTGCAGATACTGACTGTTAGCACTTGGTGATCTATAGCAACTTCCCACAAGAATAGGCTTTCGGTGAGGCAGGTGAACCTGTAGCCATATTACTTCAACAGCATTTGAAATGAGATCCTCTCTTGATTTTTTTATTGCTTTCCTGGGAGGCTTATCAGAGGTAGACATGACAGCAATATTTATATTTGAGCTGATAGTGTAGGGTGCACTGCTCACAGTGGGCTTCCTCCTAGGGCAAAACGTCTAAGTGCTAACAGTATAATGTTTATTTTCAATTTACAATCTGAAGGCTGAAGGATTGCAATATTTACCTGGAGCTAACCCTGCAGATAGCACTACTGGGTGATCTGAAAAGTCATAGTCAATCGATCAATAATATAATAATACTTTTAGCAAAAATGTTTATTTTCAATTTACAATCTGTAGAAACAATGAGAATAGAAGGGTTCAGAACTTTTGTGAAACATCACAGTACAGTTGAAAAATATATGGCAAATAGAAATCCTATATGGATGGTGTTAAGAGATAGATGGGTGGTGTTGAATGGAGTTGAAGGATGGGACTAATAACAACTAACAACAACTAATAACAAGATAACTAATAATGTAAGCATACTGTGTCCATAATAAGTATAAAGGTTGTAGGTTGGGAGCTTTTGTGAAGGAGCACAGTTAGAAAGATATGGCATATAGAAGCAAACCGGATGGACATCATGAAAATGATCAGAGAGGTTGAGAGTAGAAGAAGTTCGGTAGAAAAATCTAACAAAATATAATTATTGTAAAATTGACTGTGTCCATAAAACGTAGATAGTAAGTATAAGCTGGAAGTAGAGGCCTAAGCATTGTTGTTCACTTGTTTACTCCAAGTAGGGAAAGGGTGGCGGGGTTGGAAAGTAATAAAGGGGAATATATATATTTTTTAACATTTACATTACATTTACGTCATTTAGCAGACGCTCTTATCCAGAGCGACTTACAAATTGGGGCATTCACCTTATAGCCAGTGGGATAACCACTTTACAATATGTATATATATTTTTATTTTTGTCTTTTTCTTTTTTTGGGGGGGGGGGGTAAGGGGGGGTAGAAGGATTACTTTATCCTATCCCAGGTATTCCTTAAAGAGGTGGGGTTTCAAGTGTCTCCGGAAGGTGGTGAGTGACTCCGCTGTCCTGGCGTCGTGAGGGAGCTCGTTCCACCATTGGGGTGCCAAAGCAGCGAACAGTTTTGACTGGGCTGAGCGGGAACTGTGCTTCCGCAGAGGTAGGGGGGCCAGGATATGTATTTTAAGGATATGTATGTGTATGTATGTATGTATGTATGTATGTATGTATGTATGTATGTATGTATGTATGTATGTGTGTATGTGTGTATGTATATATATATATATATATATATATATATATATATATATACAGTGGGGGAAAAAAGTATTTAGTCAGCCAACAATTGTGCAAGTTCTCCCACTTAAAAAGATGAGAAAGGCCTGTAATTTTCATCATAGGTACACGTCAACTATGACAGACAAATTTAGGAAAAAAAATCCAGAAAATCACATTGTAGGATCTTTAATGAATTTATTTGCAAATTATGGTGGAAAATAAGTATTTGGTCACCTACAAACAAGCAAGATTTCTGGCTCTCACAGACCTGTAACTTCTTCTTTAAGAGGCTCCTCTGTCCTCCACTCGTTACCTGTATTAATGGCACCTGTTTGAACTTGTTATCAGTATAAAAGACACCTGTCCACAACCTCAAACAGTCACACTCCAAACTCCACTATGGCCAAGACCAAAGAGCTGTCAAAGGACACCAGAAACAAAATTGTAGACCTGCACCAGGCTGGGAAGACTGAATCTGCAATAGGTAAGCAGCTTGGTTTGAAGAAATCAACTGTGGGAGCAATTATTAGGAAATGGAAGACATACAAGACCACTGATAATCTCCCTCGATCTGGGGCTCCACGCAAGATCTCACCCCGTGGGGTCAAAATGATCACAAGAATGGTGAGCAAAAATCCCAGAACCACACGGGGGGACCTAGTGAATGACCTGCAGAGAGCTGGGACCAAAGTAACAAAGCCTACCATCAGTAACACACTACGCCGCCAGGGACTCAAATCCTGCAGTGCCAGACGTGTCCCCCTGCTTAAGCCAGTAAATGTCCAGGCCCGTCTGAAGTTTGCTAGAGTGCATTTGGATGATCCAGAAGAGGATTGGGAGAATGTCATATGGTCAGATGAAACCAAAATATAACTTTTTGGTAAAAACTCAACTCGTCGTGTTTGGAGGACAAAGAATGCTGAGTTGCATCCAAAGAACACCATACCTACTGTGAAGCATGGGGGTGGAAACATCATGCTTTGGGGCTGTTTTTCTGCAAAGGGACCAGGACGACTGATCCGTGTAAAGGAAAGAATGAATGGGGCCATGTATCGTGAGATTTTGAGTGAAAACCTCCTTCCATCAGCAAGGGCATTGAAGATGAAACGTGGCTGGGTCTTTCAGCATGACAATGATCCCAAACACACCGCCCGGGCAACGAAGGAGTGGCTTCGTAAGAAGCATTTCAAGGTCCTGGAGTGGCCTAGCCAGTCTCCAGATCTCAACCCCATAGAAAATCTTTGGAGGGAGTTGAAAGTCTGTGTTGCCCAGCGACAGCCCCAAAACATCACTGCTCTAGAGGAGATCTGCATGGAGGAATGGGCCAAAATACCAGCAACAGTGTGTGAAAACCTTGTGAAGACTTACAGAAAACGTTTGACCTGTGTCACTGCCAACAAAGGGTATACAACAAAGTATTGAGAAACTTTTGTTATTGACCAAATACTTATTTTCCACCATCATTTGCAAAAAAATTCATTAAAAATCCTACAATGTGATTTTCTGGAAATTTTTTTCTCATTTTGTCTGTCATAGTTGACGTGTACCTATGATGAAAATTACAGGCCTCTCTCATCTTTTTAAGTGGGAGAACTTGCACAATTGGTGGCTGACTAAATACTTTTTTCCCCCACTGTAAATATGTATATGTATGTGTATGTATGTATGTATGTGTATATATATGTATATAAAACATGGGGGAAGTGATGCAGACAATTACATTGATGGAAGTTACAATCTATTTGCAATATTAAGGTGATCTACTCCCCCCCCCACAAAAAAATAATCATAATAAAAATATGTAGGAGAGAAAGTGTACCCCCATGATTGACAGTCCAGAAAGGTCAGGAAAGGCCTCAGGCTTAACGTGAGAGTAGAAGATATGGTCCTGGTGAGCCAGCACAGAATCACCCAGCGCCGCTTTATATTGTCTACTGTAGTCTAAGACACAGCCCAATAAATATCTGTGCTTTTTGAGAGAAAAATACATTTATTTCACATAGGAGTGATCTGGTTCCAGTGGTGACCATGGAAACGGCTGGGATTACTCTCTGCAGACTGCAACTCAGGCAGACGATAGCTAGGTGCCCCCGCGCCTCAAGGTTTCACATTGATTTAACACACATCAAACCTCCACAATAAAAGCCTTTGATTTGCTGAGGAGGAATCCGAGATGAAAGATTCCGATACATTTGCATTTCAATGGTGTCATATTTTCTTTTTAGGCTCTGAAACATCTCAGATGACAATGGGAGACATTTTACAGTAACCACAGATGTCTCTCCTAGGCCTTGTCTCTGTCGTCACAGAGCTAATGTGTCCGAGCCAATTAAAAACCAAGCTCCATAAACTTCCGCTAATTACAGCAGGTGGCATACTGTAATAATGGAGTAGGTGTCAGGCCAAGAAGGTCATATGGAAATTAAATTTCACCACACGCTTATTGTTGTCTGAACCAGTCCAGATAACACTAAACAAAAGGCAACACCAACTCCGTTAGACACCTGTATGAATGTGCAATTTTGACCTGAGAGACTGCTGTGACTTGACAAGGAGTTTGGACTGTGTTGTCCCCATTATGCTGCTATGATCTCTCTCTCTCTCTCTCTCTCTCTCTCTCTCATTTTCCTGTGTGAATCAAGAATGGTCCACCATCCAAAGGACATCCAGTCAACTTAACACAACTGTGGGAAGCATTGGGGTCAACATGGGCCAGCATCCCTGTGGAACGCTTTCGACACCTTGTAGAGTCCATGCCCCTTATGAATTGAGGCTGTTCTGAGGGCAAAGGGTGTGGGGGAATGCAACTCAATATTAGGAGGTTTTTAATGTTTTGTGTACATTGTATTCCCAGATCATTATAAAATAATTTATTCAAATACTTGTTTCCAAAGTGATCCTTGATCACAGTACAGAAAGGCTCAAATTAAATATTGCACTCTGGGTGATAAGAAATAGTAGGACAGAACTGGCTGATAGAGAAGGAGGATGGATGGTTTGGAGGAGGATGGATGGTTTGGAGGAGGATGGATGGTTTGGAGGAGGATGAATGGTTTGGAGGAGGATGGATGGTTTGGAGGAGGATGAATGGTTTGGAGGAGGATGGATGGTTTGGAGGAGGATGAATGGTTTGGAGGAGGATGAATGGTTTGGAGGAGGATGAATGGTTTGGAGGAGGATGGATGGTTTGGAGGAGGATGGATGGTTTGGAGGAGGATGAATGGTTTGGAGGAGGATGAATGGTTTGGAGGAGGATGGATGGTTTGGAGGAGGATGAATGGTTTGGAGGAGGATGGATGGTTTGGAGGAGGATGAATGGTTTGGAGGAGGATGGATGGTTTGGAGGAGGATGGATGGTTTGGAGGAGGATGAATGGTTTGGAGGAGGATGGATGGTTTGGAGGAGGATGAATGGTTTGGAGGAGGGGGATGGTTTGGAGGAGGATGGATGGTTTGGAGGAGGATGGATGGTTTGGAGGAGGGTTGATGGTTTGGAGGAGGATTAATGGTTTGGAGGAGGATGGATGGTTTGGAGGAGGATGGATGGTTTGGAGGAGGATGAATGGTGTGGAGGAGGATGGATGGTTAGGAGGAGGATGAATGGTTTGGAGGAGGATTAATGGTTTGGAGGAGGATGGATGGTTTGGAGGAGGATGGATGGTTTGGAGGAGGATGAATGGTTTGGAGGAGGATTAATGGTTTGGAGGAGGATGGATGGTTTGGAGGAGGATGAATGGTGTGGAGGAGGATGGATGGTTAGGAGGAGGATGGATGGTTAAGAGGAGGAGGGATGGTTTGGAGGAGGATGGATGGTTTGGAGGAGGATGGATGGTTTGGAGGAGGATGGATGGTTTGGAGGAGGATCTTCAGCCCACTTAGGGTTTGTGGAAAGCTGAAGCTAATGAAGCTATAATGAAACATCACTTCAGTATCAGTCATCTTAGAGCTTGTGCTTCCCCATACACCATTCACAAAGAACAATAGCCAAAGGCAAAGCATCCTGTGTGTAATTAATGAATTATGCAAGTTAATAAAAATAACAAAATCTTTTTAGCGTGTCTTTTAAGTGGGTAACATCACCAATCCATCAAACAAATATTTTGCAGTTAAGAGCAGAGGGTGCAGGAATGATTGAGGGATTAGAATATGTTCCTTTTAAAGCAGGGCTGTCCAATCTCGAATCTTTACGACTATGTTGTCATTTAGGGCTGTCCAATCTCTAATCTTTACGATTATGTTGGTATTTAAGGCTGTCCAATCACTAATCTTTACGATTATGTTGTCATTTAGGGCAGTACAATCTCTAATCTTTATGATTATGTTGTCATTTAGGGTTGTCCAATCTGGTGCTTTGTGGATAAGTGTGTATATCAAATGAGTGACAACATAACAAATATTTAATCACAAATGATGATGTGGCCGGTGACACTTTGCTTCTAAAAGTCCAATATCTAGAAAACTTGACTGCTGACATGCAAAACATTTTAGGACTGTATCAACAGTGGACTAATGAAAAAAATACCAAAATATCGTTTTTGAGTGGATTTTCCCTTTAAATCAGACAGTATAGGGGTGTAGTGAACAATGATGGGCACTAGCCTTGTGAGTGTTGGTTTCCAAAAACAAATCCACTGGGCCGCTAATACGAGTAGGAGGAATCTCATTCAAGTCGAGGATGCTTGAACAAACAGCACAGACCACAAAGGTTACCTCAGTAATTACAGTGAATTATGGAAGACAGCGTGCTAAATAAAGTGTTCCGTTCTGTATCAAGATACATAAGATTAATATAGGTTAATTGCAACTGTAGAACCAGCGGAATAGAAAGACAGTTGAGAAAGGCTCATCTAATTATGTCGACAGACTCATAATAAAAGGTCAGCCAGACTGAAAACCTTCCAGATTGGAGGTTTGAATGAATATATACAGTATATATATATATACATTATTACACTCAGTTGACTGAAAGGCAGGCAAAAATAAAGCCATTGAGTTGCATTCGACATGTTTTGAGTGTCCATTTAGTGGCCTTTTAATATGTATGCACACATGACTGACTGTAAGACACTTTGGCCACTCAATGGACAAAACATGTCGAATGCAACTCAATTTATTTTTGCCTGCCTTTCAGTCCACTGAGTGTAAGAATGACATTGAGGTTATATATGTGGAGCAGCAGTGAGAACGTTTCATGCAAGCTGTATCAAACCTTGAAATCAGCATCACTTCATTCATATGGGATCATCCTTTTGAAATATTCATGATTCTGGGGCTTTGTAGGCTAAAAAAATCATGCTCTGAAACATGTGCAACAGGCATTGCACTGAGACCTGTCTCTTTGGGAAATCAACAGCATTCATCTGTGACTGGGTCTATGACTGGGTCTCTAGACCTCCATTCAAGGGCAGGGGGGAGGAAGAGAGAATACACAGCGGAAAGCTTCCCCCTCAGGTGTAATTAGTATTCTGCTGCTTCCATAGCATTGCTCTGACTCTACTGAAGGCATAGCCTCATACCATGATGGGCACGGGATTATTTTGCATTACAATCAATGGCACCACCTAACAGTTGCGAGCTGTGATATGTAACTGTATGTGTGTGGCGTGTAGAAGCTATATCCCTATAGCCATAAATCGCCATAAACAATGCATAGCCATTGTGCCTTGACATTCACTGTCAGATTCTCTGACAAAATTGCTGTTCATTCATACAAAAGCAAAATTCCCTTCTAAACACAATACAATGGAAAAAGCCTTTGGCTCCGTGGGGTAGAAAGGTACGCTTGAATAGTAGAATCATGGTATGTGGGCTTTAGAAAGCCTGTTAAATAACCAGAATGAATGGAATGGAGTGATGACTGCAGATACCTTTTCAACCCGGCAGCCAGAAGAGGACTGGCCACTCCTCAGAGCCTGGTTCCTCTGTAGGTTTCTTCCTGGTTCCTGCCTTCTAGGTAGTTTTTCCCACTGTGCTTATGCCTCTACATTGCTTTGTCTCTGGGGTTTAAGGCTGGGTATCTGTAAAGTACTTTGCGACAACGGCTGATGTAAAAGTGCTTGATTAATTGACTGATTGGACCTGTCAGTCACCCCCACTGATATGTCCCCTGGGTGCTGTTCTAGGTTATCAGGATAATCTACCTTTATTAATCCTCCTCCTCATGTCCTCCCCTCCTGCAGATAACTCTTCTCACACACTATCAGACAGACAGAGTTGACCCAGGCAGGTTTAATAAAGGCTGAATGGAGACCAATTCCCTGGTGGAGCTCAGTTGCCATTGGCCAGCAGGAGGACGCTTCATTAACACACATCACATATAACCAGCGATTTAAACACCACTCGCCACGGTTACTGAACCTGCTTGGGCACAAATTATATGCAAAGCCCAAAAGCCTTGACAACAACATGGGTGATCCTGTTTCAGGAGGGGCTCCGACATCCTCCAACAACCTTATGCACCTCCTCACTCACAGTCGGGACTAATCATCATCCTATTGGTGTCATCTGTGTCTATCAGTTCACCTGTGTATTTATGCCCTCACTTCCATGTGTTCCCTTGCTCAGTTTTCTCTGCTAGTTTCTCTATGTCCAGCAGTACTACTCAGTGTCTGATCGGAGATCTATGTACAGGTACTTGAGAAGTGTTCTCCCTGTTTCGTTATTTGTTTCAGTCTTAGGTGTTTTGGCTGTCAGCCGGTTTTTGGAGACTTATTTGCTCCGCCTTTCTTTTATCGTGATAGGTCCGTTATTTTGTATTTTGGCGTCGGGACCACCAGTAAAGATCCTTGTTTCACCATCTCTGCCTACTGCCTACTGTATATCCTGCAACACACCTGGGTCACACCTCACCCCAACCCTTACATGATCCCAATTTGCTATTGAGGGCTATCAATACTTTTTTTGACAGTAAAAGGGAACTTGTCCAAGAGAGTCACATGGTCAGAAGATTCTCTGAGTATGTCTTGAGTTGTTCTTGTTGTCAACGTCTGCGTGCCCTAGTCTCAACCATGTGGGATTTAAAAGGACTTGTCAAGCCTTCTCATTATGACTGAAACAGGGGAAAGGTAAAGGCACACATTCTGCAACAATTTATTTTGCTAAAACATGGTAAAAATGTTTTTTAAAGAATGCATTGTAATACTTTCTCTTGGGCGACACAATAGAAGAGAAAAAAAAACTAGACGAGCTGAGCCTTGGTATTAAACCCGGAGCAGTCTAAATTAGATGGAGTATTTTATAATGATGTGTAAATCTGTTTCTCTGTGGGAACAAAACATACTACAAGACAAAGAAAATGAAAATGGAGGTGGGGAAGTATTACTCTATTAGGAAACTATAGGGGAGAAAGGACATGAATGCTGCAAATTTCTCTAATGTAATTCAGAACTTCCATAATTCAAAGCTCGCAAAGCCGCATGAATGGCTAATGACCAGTGAAAGAGGAATTCATTATTTTGGTATATATTTTTTTTCTGCAGACAGAAAAGAGGATTTGCATGTCAAACTGAAAGTTCTAAGGTCAATTTCATTTTCAATACCTGGGGGCATTTTGTTATATATTCTATGGAGGAGTGACTATTGTTGTGTCATAGACCGTGTATTCTACACCAGTTAATCCTCTAATAGGGGTCTCCTACATAGGTGAGGCGAATCGATTATATATGGGGTGGCAGGTAACCTAGCATCCCCTAGGTGAAAAAATCTGTTGATGTGCCCTTGAGCAAGGCACTTAACCCTAATTGCTCCTGTAAGTAGCTCTGGATAAGCGAGTCTACTAAAATGTAAATATTTAAATATATTCACAGACAACGACGCTCTCACATTACTGTGTATGTGTCATAAACCACAGTAATTAAATGAGATATAAAACGACAAATATAAGGTTTCCTACCCACGTTTCAATGCTATCAGATTAATCTTCCAAAGTACCCTAAAATATATTCTGTAACAGGGCATTAAGCCACTAACAATACATTATCCAGGGCTGGATTGCACTTCAAAGCCCCGTAGTGAAACAGCGTTATCTTCTGGAATGCTTGTTGCTCCCTTCAGGAGATGGGCTTGTTGTTGTTGTCTGAGTGTAGGTAGCTGGAATATACTAGACACTTCACCCTGGAGAGTGAGGGGGAGGAGCTCATGGGAGCTCTGAAACAGCAAGACTACTGATAAGACCACATATTTTTTTTTTTTTAAGGCCTAAAAGGTTGCGTATGACTCTATTGAAATAGCATTGTAGAGTTAGAGCATCTGAAAGGGAAATTGAATGCAAAGGGCTAGGCAAAGAGGAAATTGAATAATCCCACTGGGCACAAACGTCAGTTTAAGGTCTATTTTCAATTTATATTTGGTTGAAATAATTCACAATGGCATTGGATTTGATGACTTTTTGCAAATCCAATCAGTTTTCCATGCTGATTCAATGCCATCACATTGACTTTTTGGGTTGAAATGACGTGGAAACAACTTGATTAATGTCCAGTGGGATGTCTGTTTTGTTCAACACGTTTAAATTCCCAGTCTGCTTGTGGGTTTGAGTTTTTAGGGTACGATATGTGGATTTGAAATGGGTAGAACCTCAAAGTACTTGGTGTAAAACTACACTGTGTCGTTTTTTTGTCTCACGTTTGAAATGTTTCTAAAACTGGTAAGGTTTACTGTGATATGGCATTTAAACCCATGACTATTGACATAGGAATCAACATGGTTTTACCTGTTACAACTAATCCAAGCTGACTGCATTGACCCCAGGTCCCATCTTCTCCTCCGCTGCTGTGACGGTGTGATGACGGGACGTGTGTAAGTGAGTGAAGGAGACCCAGTGACGCAGGCAGGATAAACACCCCTGGGCTGTGAGCAGAGGAGGCAGTGGCGGGAGTGTTTTGATTCCTTAATCTGCAGCTCGCTATAATCCAACGCTTGAGATGCTAATCCTTCAACCGTGCCCTTTTTCAATTGGTGCATGATGCAACTGCCAGCTTGTCAAGGGATATGTGACAGTTTGAGGAGATAATGGGTGTACTGTGTGAACTTTCCTCAGCATACTGATGTGAATCATACATGGTGAATGAGTACAATAACACACAGTGTACGCACCTGGACCCATATCCACAAAGCGTCTCAGAGCAGGAGTGTTGATACAGGATCAGGTCCCCAACCTGTCCATGTAATCGTATTCGTTATGATCTAAAAGTCCAAACTGATCCTAGATCAGCCCTCCTACTCTGAGAGGCTTTGTGGATACGGGCTCTGGTCAAGTCATGACTGAAATCATCCATGGGATATGGATAGTGGAACTGGATAAAACCCTGACACCCCTGCTCCCCAGACGTACCAGGACAACAACAGAACCAGCCATGACAGACATCAGCATTCAGCTGAGCAAAAAATCATCAACAAAGTCGGTCCTTGAGGTCATTCCTTAATTTAATGTTACGTTCCTACCACAATTATGGCAGATATTTAATTAAATCACAGAATTCAAGGCAAAGACTGCACATCAGACTTAGATTACATTTGGGTTAAATATCACATATTTTACATACTCATGTTTTATTCATTTAAGTTCATTAAAGTGAGTATGTATGTTTATTTGTTTTTCTGTTTGTCTTAAACTTTAGTCTATGGGGGGGAAGGAATAGGTCTATATTTTGGGAAGAAACCTGAATTCACTTAAAGTTTTTTTTGCTGTACTCTGTCTCAAGCTAAACTTGCAAAATTATTTAAATTGCAAAGATTAGAGGGCAAAGAGTGCTATCCTCTTCAATTTTGCACAACTGCTCACGTAAGCTTTAGCGTAGGTACTCTGTACCTTAAGGCTCTGTAGGGCACTGTCGCAAGAAAAGTAGTCTACACTAAAATAGGTCTGCCTCAAGAACTTCTTATGCAAGAAAAACCTGCCATCTCATGGCTGTTCTTCGTCCATCGTCCTTGGCTATCATTGATGATATCAAACTCCCTCTCTGCAGACTGTCCGATTTAGTATATTCTGAATTATTTCTAAGTTCTCTTCTAGCTTCATAACACTGGCAACTCTCTTGTCTGTCTAAGCTCGGTTGGAGAAACTGGTCCGGTGAAAAGCCATTTGCCCTGGTCTACTGTGTCTTTAAATAGGAAAGACAGATTCATGTCTTTCTGTGTTACACGCAGTGGACTTGATACATTTAGGATATATCATAATTGCTTCCCATCTCATCCCAAATATGAAACTCCTATATACACAATAACTGTGATTTTGAACAAGATGATCAAATCATCTCATTTTAACTCTCTGGAATTGGCATGTGGTTAGGGCTGATATCTAAAAGTACCAATTGTTCAAAGAGTAGCGAGGAGACGTTAAGCCTAAAATGAAACTGGGGGAATCACTGGCCCTTATGCCACCAAATGGGTGTTTAATCAACCATTCAGAACTATATAATTAGCAAGTGGATGTGCCCATTCCCTCCAACATAGCTTCAATTACGCAGCCATTCATATGCATAACTTGTATCATTTTTCAAGGCCTTTTAATTGGCTGAGTGGTTTTTGTCGTGCTATTCAATCAGACATGGCTGCACATTTACTGCCTCTCCTGACTGTTAGCAAAGAGGAAGAAGTGTTTGTTTTGATAGAAAGTTCAACGCTATCCTGATTTTGGGAAAGTTGAACTATGATGATATCATAATAACTATAAACTGGGTGGTTCGAGCCCTGAATGCTGATTGGATGACAGCCGTGGTATGTCAGACCGTATACCACAGGTATGACAAAACTGCTCTAATTACGTTAGTACCCAGTTTATAATAGCAATAAGGCAACTCGGGGGTTTGTGGTATATGGCCAATATACCACGGCTAAGGGCTTTATCCAGGCACTCCGCATTGCATCTTGCTTACGAACAGCCCTTAACCGTGGTATATTGGCCATATACCACACCCCCTCGGGCCTTATTGCTTTAATATGTCCTGTAGGCTATAGGCCTACACATTTGTCTGGAAATAGAGTTACTAGGAGTAAATAATCAACTCTTTATGATTCCTTGGCTTTGTAGCTCAGTTGGTAGAGCATGGCGCTTGCAACGCCAGGGTTGTGGGTTCTATTCCCGCGGGGGGCCAGTATGAAAAAAATGTTTAACAAATAAATGTATGCACTCACTAACTGTAAGTCGCTCTGGATAAGAGCATCTGCTAAATGACTAAAATGTAGTACAGTGCATGACATAACTCAACTACAGTAAACACTGTTTTGTAGCTGCGGGCATCATGCATGATTTCCACAATCCATAAGGAAACTGATTGTGAGTGGAGTCATGTTTTCATGCAACCACAAGCTCTTACAGTTTTCTGCTCCAGTCTCGTTGTTCCATAACATTAGATCATCACTGCTCATTTGTTGCAGTCCACGATGCTGCTTTCACAAGACATTCTGCTCCATCTCCCTGTTGTTCCAGTGTCATATGTTCTACAGAAGTGTGCTCCTGACCCTGTCTGCACCCTGGGACATTAGTGCTGTGGGGGCCTCGTCTGCCCCCCTGGGACATTACCGCTGTGGGGGCCTAATTTGCACCCTGGGACATTGCCACTGTGGGGGCCTCGTCTGCCCCCTCGGACATTACCACTGTGGGGGCCTCGTCTGCACCCTGGGACATTGCCACTGTGGAGGCCTTGTCTGCCCCCTGGGACATTACCACTGTGGGGGCCTCGTCTATGTAACACAGAGCAAGGTTGTCCAAAGCCATGTGGCTCCTCTTCTGAGGACCATCAGGGTCCATGGAGCATTGTATCAGACCAGGCTCTCTGGCTTTTCTAGAGCAGCACAGGGTCACCTTGGTGATGAGGGTATCCAGGGGTTGAAGGGAATGCATCCAGACAGGCAGGAAGTCCCAGCTCCGCAGCCTCACTGGCAGACAGCCTGGCCTGTGTACCTGCAGCATGTTCACCACAGACACCAAGAGGAGGGCCACGGCGAAGGGCACGCCCACCCCAGCCATCACCTGCCAGCCTGCCATGGAGAGGGCGAAGACGAGCGAGGGCAGGAGCAGGAAGCACAGAAGCAGGTAGAGCACAGCGAACCAGCGGTACTTGGCCGTACGCTGCCCCAGAGTCCTGGCCATACGGATGGGCAGGCGGGTGATGGGCACAGGGTACCACAGCAGAATGCCCAGTATGTTAAAGAAGAAATGACACAAGGCGACCTGTAGAACAGACCAGGGTAATGCAATGAGAGATCATGGAACACAAGTCACTGTAAATAGACAAACCACTGTGGAAAGTATAACAAACAACAGCTGTGTGAAGGTCCAGTTTAAAAGGATGAGAATTATATACCTGGAAAGCTGCAGCCAGCTTGTCCCCTGGGCTTGCCAATGCTGCCAGGATAGCTGTGGTGGTCGTGCCAATGTTGGACCCCAGGGTCAAAGGGTAGGCACGCTCAATGCTGATAACACCAATACCTGAGAGCACAAATACAATGCCATCACAGAGCCATGTGATGGGGCTGCAACTCCATAGACTGAAACTTTGTTTAGTAGAGGAATCGGATGGTTAGTGAGGAGACAGCGTTATTTAGTTCCAGTTTGGGAATAGCAGTAGCTATTCTGTGTGAGAAAGACTTAGTCTCCATGCCTGCACAGCGGATCCTAAACTCCAGGGGATTAACCAGCTCAGAAATGGGGATTCCATGGAGCCGCAGCTCCTCCAATGCTCCGTGGGAGAGTCCAGCCACTGTGCAGTTAATTATTGCTGATCTCAGAACACTGAAGCAGATCTGTCCCCCAGAATGCCGGGGATTAGACAGCATGAAATGCATCCTCCTCCTCCATCCTCCTCCTCCATCCTCCTCCTCCATCCTCCTCTCTGGCTAATAATACACCTGGCTCCATCATCAGATGCACATCATTCATTCCCAACCCAAACCAACCTTAATTCATATTAATATGACCTCTTGTTTCTCCTGTAAGTGTTTCATCAACGAATAGAGCAAAAACAAGCCCTGAATTTTTCAATTGGGTTAATGCCCCAATTGAAATTAATGAGAAAATGAATGCCTTACCAAGGCTTAAAGATTAACTAGTACCACCTCCTCATGAACTCAGACACCGCCAGAGGAATGAGCCATTTGATCTCCTGGTCAGGTCGGCTGGCTACAGAATAACTTTAGCTTGGAAGATTCCAGGGCCCGTATTCTTAAGCATCTCAGAGTAGGAATACTGATCTAGGATCAGTATTATTATTAATTAGTATTGATACGTTTTGTCTATTAGATTATAATGAATAAGAATACGTAGTGGGGGGGGGGGGGGCTAATTCTAGAGGCTAGATTCAATCAGATTCGCTCTAGCCGACTCCCACATAGCTCTTGTTTTGACGTGTTGGAGGTGGAACTGTGTTAGAGCTGTCAGATCCACAAGCGGCTCCTGGCGTTATACCTAAAGCGGACATTGCCATTGGCTGCAAGGAGTCGCATTAAGAGAAATCCCATGCAGCATTGTTTATAAGTTCTAACCCTGGAAAATAAGTAGTAGTTTATTACAGTTTTACAGTGGGCCATACCTGGGAGCTAAAAGCTGAACTACAGTACACAGCACATACAAGCCAACATATCTCAGGGTGTTTAAAAAGCAAAACAAATAACTATAACAAATAGGAATGACAGTCAATAGGCCTAAACTATAACGTTCTGAATACTTCAAGCCTCCATCAGATGGAGCGACAGTCAATAGCAGCAGACTTGAGCAGAGGTTAGGTGCAGGTGGTCAGCCAGGTGTCTTGCTGTCTGCGTCTTCTCCGTGTGGTAGGACAGAGGGAGGTGCAGGTGATCAGCCAGGTGTCTTGCTGTCTGCGTCTTCTCCGTGTGGTAGGACAGAGGGAGGTGCAGGTGGTCAGCCAGGTGTCTTGCTGTCTGCGTCTTCTCCGTGTGGTAGGACAGAGGGAGGTGCAGGTGGTCAGCCAGGTGTCTTGCTGTCTGCGTCTTCTCCGTGTGGTAGGACAGAGGGAGGTGCAGGTGATCAGCCAGGTGTCTTGCTGTCTGCGTCTTCTCCGTATGGTAGGACAGAGGGAGGTGCAGGTGATCAGCCAGGTGTCTTGCTGTCTGCGTCTTCTCCGTGTGGTAGGACAGAGGGAGGTGCAGGTGATCAGCCAGGTGTCTTGCTGTCAGCGTCTTCTCCGTGTGGTAGGACAGAGGGAGGTGCAGGTGGTCAGCCAGGTGTCTTGCTGTCTGCGTCTTCTCCGTGTGGTAGGACAGAGGGAGGTGCAGGTGATCAGCCAGGTGTCTTGCTGTCAGCGTCTTCTCCGTGTGGTAGGACAGAGGGAGGTGCAGGTGATCAGCCAGGTGTCTTGCTGTCTGCGTCTTCTCCGTGTGGTAGGACAGAGGGAGGTGCAGGTGATCAGCCAGGTGTCTTGCTGTCTGCGTCTTCTCCGTGTGGTAGGACAGAGGGAGATGCTGTTTGTTTTTTATCTCCCTGTGCACTCACTCAGGATACAGTCCACTCGTTACTTTGGAGGAATGCTCTTGAATTCCTCACTGCCAACTGCATTGTGGTTCGCCTCATGGATCAAGGAAACCATAGAAACATTCCCAAAGTAGGCCGATGTATTCAAATCAAAACAGCTAGCTAGCTAGCATTGTTAGCTAGCCATCTTCAAAAGCTTATTTGCCATTATTTATTGGGCAGGAAACTTTTTTATTTAATTCAGACTAAATCTATACTTGTTTGGCTATTAAAAACATATTAAAATGATTCACACAAAAAACACATAAAATAAGAAAAATATTTACAAATATTTTGGCAGCCTAGGCTGTAATCCACACCTCGATTAGGCTGATAGAAATCCTCATTATTTAATTTCAGTGTCATTATTTCTATGTAGCCTACACGTTCTCATTCTGAACTTTCGTGACAATGACCACATGAGCGACCGCTCACCGATTTGACAGTTCCAACACAGTTAAACCTCAGACACATCAATCTACACACAATACCCCATAATGACAAAGCAAAAACAGGTTTTAAGAAAAGTATTCAGACCTTTACACAGTACTTTGTTGAAGCACCTTTGGCAGCGATTACAGCCTCGAGTCTTATTGGGTATGACACTACAAGCTTGGCACACCTGTATTTGGGGAGTTTCTCCCATTCTTCTCTGCAGATCCTCTCAAGCTCTGTCAGGTTGGATGGGGGTGTTGCTGCACAGCTATTTTCAGGTCTCTCCAGGTATGTTCGATCGGGTTCAAGTCCAGGCTCTGGCTGGGCCACTCAAGGACATTCAGAGACTTGTCCCGAAGCCACTCCTGCATTGTCTTGGCTGTGTGCTTAGGGTCGTTGTCCTGTTGGAAGGTGAACCTTCGCCCCAGTGTGAGATTCAGAGCGCTCTGGAGCAGGTTTTCATCAAGGATCTCTCTGTACTTAGCTCTGTTCATCTTTGCCTCAATCCTGACTAGTCTCCCAGTCCCTGCCGCTGAAAACATCCCCACAGCATGATGCTGCCACCACCATGCTTCTCCGTAGGGATAGTGCCAGGTTTCCTCCAGACGTGACGCTTGGCATTCAGGCCAAAGAGTTCAATCTTGGTTTCATCAGACCAGAGAATCTTGTTTCTCATGGTCTGAGAGTCTTTAGGTGCCTAATGGCAAACTCCAAGCTGGCTGTCATGTGCCTTTTACTGAGGAGTGGCTTTCGTCTGGCCACTCTACCATAAAGGCCTGATTGGTGGAGTGCTGCAGAGATGATTGTCCTTCTGGAAGGTTCTCCAATCTCCACAGAGGAACTCTAGAGCTCTGTCAGAGTGACCATCGGGTTCTTGGTCACCTCCCTGACCAAGGCCCTTCTCCCCCGATTGATCAGTTTGGCCGGGCGGCCAACTCTAGGAAGAGTCTTGGTGGTTCCAAACTTCTTCCATTTAAGAATGATGGAGGCCACTGTGTTCTTGGGGACCTCCAATGCTGCATAAATGTTTTGGTACCCTTCCCCAGATCTGTGCCTCGACACAATCCTGTCTCAGAGCTCTACGGACAATTCCTTCGACCTCTTGGCTTGGTTTTTACTCTGACATGCACTGTCAATTGTGGGACCTTATACAGACAGGTGTGTGCCTTTCCAAAACATGTCCAATCAATTGAATTTATCACAGGTGGACTCCAATCAAGTTGGAGAAACATCTCAAGGATGATCAATGGAAACAGGATGCACCTGAGCTCAATTTCGAGTCTGATAGCAAAGTCTGAAGGTCTGAATACTTATGTAAATAGGGTATTTCTGTTTTTTATTTGTAATACATTTGCAAACATTTCTAAAAACCAGTTTTTGCTTTGTCATGTGGTATTGTGTGCAGATAGCTGAGGATTTTTATTTATTTAATCAATTTTAGAATAAGCCTGTAACATAACAAAATGTGGAAAAAGTCAAGGGGTCTGAATACTTTCCGAAGGCACTGTATGACCTAACAAAAAAAAAGATCTGCTTTGTTGGTACCGGTTAATGCGGGTTAACTCTGAACTGATTTGATCTAGTCCTAGATCAGCACTCTTATGAGCCCAGAACTTACAAAGTGATCTGCATGGTTAATAGTGTTTGTAACGCTCACCTATAAGAGGAGTGATGGCGGAGGTGAACACTGAGCTGCTCTGGACCACAAAGGTCAGGCCAGCCCCCACCAGGATGGCCAGGTAACCTGCCAGCCAGCCAAACGGGTAGGGAAAGTCTGGAGGAGGGGAGAGAGGGGAGATTCACATTACTTACAGTATGTGGAGTTTCAGTAAAGAGCTTTCAAGGGAAATATGTCAGATGCTGGGATTGTTGTTTTATTTTACATACTGTATAATCTACCTCTGTGTTTTATCACAGCTTTGTTTTCCTCACACAACCTAAATGTTGCTATGCTTACTAAATGACTACGTCAGCTATATTGTAGTGCTAATGAAAAAGCTTTGCAGAGCCTATGGGTGCCAACTCAAATAAGCTATGCAGTGCCTATCGACGCCACCTCAAATCGGCACCACCTCAAATAGATATTCATTGCAATCATATACCACAGGACCCCCAAAAAAAATCATAGCTATGTTTTCTAAGCTCAATCTTCCAGTCACATTTTAGATCACTCCACCTGTGTTGATGATCCTCTGAATGACCTTAGCCACCTGGCCTTGGAGCAGGGAGTTAAGCAGCTTGACCAGCAGCACCAAACAGGTGCACAGCAGTAGAAGAGAGCAGGCTAGCAGAATGAGGCCTACCGCCAGGTCGGACAACCACGAGTCCACAAACAAATGGTTGCCTAGGGACATCAACAGAGGACTGGGTCAGTCTTTCTACTCTGCTGCTTTTATCTGTCACTAAAGGCCCACTACGGTTCCAACTAGCACCCCCAGCCTCAGGACTGTAGTGGGATCAGTATGACTGTCACATATTTCCCTGTGACAGTACTTTGACACTCGCTCAATTCCAAGAATAAAAATGATATTTATTTACATTTTTTTATATTTACAAGTAGAGTCATGTTCTGTGTTGTCCAGGTTGATACATTTCTTTGCCAGCAGGGTTGTATTGACGTACAGTTGAAGGAATCACCGACAGAAACATTCACAGAGGACTGCAGGAGGATGAAAGAGAAACATCTGTCTTTGAAACCACCAAACCAGTGACTGCAGATATTTTGCACATCAAGAGAGGCCTGTGGCATTGGGTCTTACCGTTAGGATGTGACTCTTACACCATACCCTCACCAGACTCCTGTTCCTCATGGCCTCGTCTCTCATGGCGATGCCTGTGATGACAGACTTATCCAACTGCAAGGATAAACGGGAATATAACATAATATCGATCAATGTGAGCCAAGCTCTTTCTACATTCCTAGACATGTGACTCATGTGTTTGACCAAAGCCACACAGTGCAGACTGTTTACCCACACATTTTGCCCAACCCCAACAGTACCTTTATGATGAGTTTGGTGAGTGGTTCAGTACCTGAATGATGAGTTTGGTGAGTGGTTCAGTACCTGAATGATGAGTTTGGTGAGTGGTTCAGTGATGACCTTGAGCATCTCCGGGGCCTCCTCTCCAGAGCTGATGTGGAAGGTGTCAACCACGGCCTGAGACAGTCTTCTCAGCAGGCCTGTGGTTGCCTCCAGGGGCAGCAGCACCAGCACTGACAGCCAGTTAAAACAGTCATGCACTGTCGCTCCAGCAAATGCCCTGCAATCCACAGGCCGTGTTATTATAAATCATGCATGATGCCAAACTGTGGCGATACTTGGTTCAGGGTTTGTTTAAATCCTAAGGATTTACAGGAGAGGAGGATACACAGCCGTTTCTTACCGTTCAAACTCATCCCTCTCCCCAGCCTGCATCAGAGCAACGATGGTGTTGGTGACGGACGTCCCAATATTGGATCCCATGATGATGGGGATGGCAGACCTCACATTGAGTACTGCACGAGCAGGCACAACATTAAACCACTATTCACCTATATTACAAAGTCCATTCTTTAAATAGAAATACCCTTTCATCTTGTATTGAGGGAACACATCAAGAAATATCCTTTCATTTTGTATTGACTTAGGTCAGTTGCTCTTCCAGTAATCCAGACCTATTGTACAGTAGAGCGCAGTACAGTAGAAGGTGTGTGTGTGTGTGTGTGTGTATGTGTATGTGTATGTGTATGTGTGTGTGTGTGTGTGTGTGTGTGTGTGTGTGTGTGTGTGTGTGTGTGTGTGTGTGTGTGTGTGTGTGTGTGTGTGTGTGTGTGTGTGTGTGTATGACTTACGTCCCGAGGAGACGAGGCTGACGATGATGGAGGTGGAGGTAGAGGAACTCTGGACTAGAACCGTCACCAGAATGCCCACCACCATCCCTGCCACCGGGTTGGACAGGATGGCATTGTCCTTGAAGATGTCTCCAGCCACCTTACCTGTCCGCCCAGAGGGGAACACACAGCAAATATTTTTTTTATGCCAATGTTATAATAAATGATCTGAGAACTGAACCATCCGCTTCCTGTGTCTGAATCTGGGTCATATCCTGAGTCGTGATAGGATGGATGAACCTGAATGAACCTGAGGAAGGTTACCTCCCGCTAACTGGAAGGCAGAACTCAGGACATCCAGCGAGCAGACGAACATGTACAGGAAGAGGAGGAGCAGGGGGATCTTGGAGACGTTGATGAAAACGGATCTCATTTTCTCTGCCTGAGTCTGGGACTTTGAGGAAGCAATATCTGCAGGTTAAAATAACAAGTTTTAAGCTATTGTCATAGTGAGATGAACTACTAGTTGGTTAATGGATAACCATGCATGAAAACAAACAATTATTCTGAATTAAATGGTTTACTTTTCAACATTATGCCTGGAGTGTTGCAGGTAAATCAGTCACACTATATTCCATTCCTGGATGTTTCAATCCCCTCCTCCACTTACCATTTGCTTTTGTGAGTGGGGATTCAGGCCAGGTTTTCGGAGTGTCGGGAAGGATGTCTCCCTCCAGGTGTGACTGTTGTCTCAGATATTTCCTCTCTGCCAAAGCACATGATGAGTCCTGGAGGTGCATGTCTATGTCCAGTTGAAGTAATATAGAAATGACATTAGTGACCACAGTAAAGTCAGATTACTGCTCCGGTGAGCAATCTTTCTAAAGAATGGACCCAACAGAACCTTAGGAATATGAAAATAAGCCAGTTGGAGCTGTTGAGGTTAGACTTTAAAAATATAAATATTATTTTGTATAAAGTAGTCAACTTTGCATTCATTCTTGATTTATTTATTTTGTCATTTAAAGGGTGTAGATTTTTGTATTTTATTCCTCCGTTATGCTAATTGTTCTCATTAAGTTATCTTTTAGTACAATATATTTTTGCATTTAAGCTCTTTGTGGATCTACACCCTTTAAAATACAGATCGAAACGCTGTTTCAGCAAAGCATAGCGGCTCTACAAAGCCTGGTGGTAGATGAAAGGTTTGGATCCTGTCTTCACTATCTCTGGGGCTGCTGAGAAGGCTGAACATTAAGCCAGTAGTCTTCCACTTCAATAATTCAAAGGCTTTACATCTGTAGGTACAAAATAGTTATCCAATGCCAGTCAAACGCTCTCTAATCCCTTTGATTAAAAATAAATATCTAGATAGCGCATACTAGCTCAGATCCCAAACAATGGACAATGTTAACAACAGGGGCCACAGAGAGAAAGACAAAATCATTATTTGGTTATGAAAACATTGATTAGATTAGTGACAGCTATTAGATAGACTTGTCTTACCGTCTTATGCCCAACACCACCAAACAATGACAGTATACTCCTCTTTTGACAATGTGTGAAGGAGAGAGACCTGGCTTTTTTATGTCTCCTCCTGAACCTGAGGTGCAAAGTCTAAAAGTAGCACCTCACGTGTTTAACCACAAACCCTTAATGTGGTCCAGGTGGTTAAATAATGATTAGTGCAATATGAAGGGAGAGTTCATTGATCATGTGTCAAATGCCTAAAGGCTGCAACTCTCATGAGGAAAGAGATGGGGAACGTTGCTCAGGCTTTCTAGTGTCGAAACAGAATGCAGAGGGTGACGCCCTGTGGTGAGACCTGGAGAAGCAGGCAAACGTTGATCCACCGCTTGTGTGGTCACTCAGACAGGAACAGTTGTTGGTGAATGATGTCATATCCCCGGCAGTGAATGATGAATCTGCTTCCTGGACAGAAACCACCCATTTCTGTCCCACAGACAAACATGATGATTCACACACAGATATATGCCATGTAAAATACATAATTGATTACACATACACGCGCGCACACACACGCGCACACACACACACTGATTTTTTTGAAGTCATATAGAGATGTAGGATCTTAATTTGAATTTGAATGTATTAACCTAGAAGTGCTTTAAATATTTATCCTATCATGTGCTGTGTTTTTGGTTGAATTCTTATTTCCTTATTTGAGTGACTTCCTTTACTTTGAATCGATTAACCTCCTTTTCAGTGGCGACCCATCATTCAAGGCAGGTGGGGCAGAGCCTGTTTTGAGACAACCTGTCTAGCAAAAAAAAAAAGTGTCACATATCAGTTTGCAAACAATGTAAAAAAATAAATAATCATCATCATTGAGTTAATAAAGCCGCATACAAACTTGGTCTCTTTTTTGCTTTCTTGAGTAAGGCAGCTCCAAAATGCAGGTGTTTCAGCCTAGCTCAGTGCTTTCTGTGGCGGTGGGGTAGCCAGCAGAAAAGACAGAGCGTAGGGGTTGGTATTGTTCTCTAGTTGCGCCGTGATTGGCTCAGTGTTCTGTCACTCATGGGGACACTACGTCGCCACAAAATCTAAGGGTAGAGCTAGAAAATTCAAGCCCCTTGGGTGCTGCCATATAGTTACATTAGAAGTGCCCATTCAAGAAGGCTCAAGGTCATTGGCCACAGATAAAATGACGTCAAATCACATTATATCTACAGTAGCTTTGATTGGACTGATCATGTCAACATCAAAATCTTACCTAGCAAGCTAGCAGTCATTATCATGAATCAAGTCGACAATCTGCTGGCAAATCCTTTTCAATCCTTGTCATATGAAGAGAAATAATGAAAACAAATTATAGATCAAACGTATCTGTGCTCATCGACCATTGGGCATAAACATTACACAACAAATTGGAAATCGCAAATTCAACAATGAGTGGTTTGGAAGGAATCAGTGGCTAACTGCAAGCATTGCAAAGCAATCACTAGCCTGCTATTCAGTGGAATGGGTGTGTGGTCTCAAGTCTGGGTTTAAGGGTCTCTTTTCCAAGCTTAAAAGGATAAACATTAAATCCAGCATGACTTCTGCCGTGCTCAAAACAACTGGAAACTCGGAACTCGGTGATCAGCTTTAATATTGCAGATAGATTGTAACTTCATTAATGTCTTCATTGAAATTACGGATTGCCTCTTATCCGCTCGTCGTCCCCTTATGCCATAGTTTGTACATCTCAATTGTCAGTAGAAACCACATTTGTTTAAGCAAGTCAGCCATATCAGCTATGTTTTTTAAAAAGGCAGTAAATTAGGCTGAATGAACTGTTTCGTTGCCAGACAAGGCTCCGCTGAAAGGCAGGTGTAGCAGTGGTAAGGTGTTGGGACTCTGCTGTTGGGACAGCTTTACAGCTTTATGTAGGCCCTAACAGTTTGTGGTCACCGTTATAGTGCAATTAATGTATTGTTTAGTGTTGTGTTGTGTAGTGGCTTTGCTGGCATGCATAAAACATATGTTGTTTCTTTGCCCCACCAAGATTTACATGCTAAAATCGCCACCGCTCCTTTTTAGCCTTTGTCCCGTTGTGGGAATGAGTGTTAATCAGGGACCTAAGCCACGCCCCCACGCCAGGAGCATTGGGGCTAACGACGTTGTTCAGGAGATTGAAGTCAGCCACGGGAGAGGACAGGAAGTCAGCCACGGGAGAGGACAGGAAGTCAGCCACGGGAGAGGACAGGTGCCACAAGCTGTGCTCAGCCACACCACTACTACCGCTGGGGAGAGGGGACAGGATGAGTGTGACCCTGCTTGGGATGAAGAGCCAAATGATGTGTGAGTGCCTACCAATGGTTTCCAGTATGACAACGTTACTGATGAAGCTTTCTCCTCCCTCTCCTCCCTCTCCAGACGTGGCCTGCTACGATGATACTGCTGAGGCTGTGACCTCTAACATGTATGTGGTGTGAGTGTGCCCAAGTCTAGCCTTGTGTTGTTGTTCTGTTGCTTTTATCCTGTAAACAAACGCATTTTGATACTAAGAAGATAGAAAAGAAGGCTATTAAAGAACTGTAAACCCTGACGGTCTGCCTCCCGCCTATGTCTGTGGTATTAGGATTGAAATAACTTTGTTTTTTGACATACACAAGGTTTATTTACAGGTTCAATTGGTTCACATTTTCAAAGTGGTATACAGACATTAATTCTGACATCAGTTCCAAAAAAAAAGTGTTTTAGGAGAAAGTACATAACAAATGTGTTAGATCCACTATACTGCATGCTCACACAGATCCCAACTGACACATGCACATATGTTTTCCACTCAATTTAATTACAACGAATGCTTTCTGTTAAGTGCCTGTGTTTGGTAGAGTAAGTCTCTATTCATTCTTGGAACTCTAATTATATCCTCCCAAGCAATACATTTGACACTTTTTCTTATTTAGTAAACAACCACATTCATAAGACGTTTACAAAAAATGGACAGAGTTTTTTATCGTTATGAGAATACAAACTGCAGACGACTCTCTGCCTGGCACTGTCTGCCCCTTCATTTCAGTTCTTCTGATGAGGATGGACTCTCTGGGGGTTCCTGGCAGATGTGGAGAATAAGATATTTTAGCAGTATCGGCAGTGAATGTGATTAGACAATGGAAAGGTCATGTGGTCTCTGGCTCGGAAGAGGAAAAATGTAAATTGTGTTATATCCACCTTATTCTCAGTCTCCGGCTTCCCTGGCAACGATTTCTGTGTCGTATGAAAAGCCTGGAGAAAGACTTACATTAGCATACCAACAAAGGAAACCAGCCCAAAGTTATCTATCTGACAAATAGTAGTTTGACAGCCATCTCTCGCTCTCCTCTCTCTCTGACATAACATTCCACGTGTTGTAATGAAAGGAAGACCTGCAGCTCAGGTGGTTTAAACACACCAGCAAGGGGCACTCCCAGCTGTGAAACAATGCGATGGATGAAGATGCTTTTGGATACACATGACATGAGCAGACTGGCTGATGGTATAATGTTGTCTACCTTTTTGGCTTGTTGAATCTCATCTGTTGACTTGGACCTGTTCTTCACTGTCTGTTTATTAGGAGAAGTTGGTTGAGCCTACGTGGGAAACAGCGAAAAGGAAAGAAATCGTTCAGACAGGATGATGTCACCAATTCCCACAAAAACAAAAAAGTCCACTAACTTTATTCTGTGCTGACTCCATAGTAGTCTATTCCAGCCCCAGGTTATCTACGGTCTGTAGTTCAACGTCAATCTCTATCCACCGATGACTGTTCTACCTCTGGGAAATAAATCAACAGGAAACAGGACACCAGGTCAGTCAGGGCGCAGAATGAGGCTTCTCTCGGATCAGGTGCTCTCTGCGGTCCCAAGCAGAAAATGAACATAGTACATTGTTAGTTTTGTCATGGAGCTTACTCAATTGCAATAGACTTGGTCTGAAAAGCTCAATTGCAATAGACTTGGTCTGAAAAGTTCAATTGCAATAGACTTGGTCTGAAAAGCTCAATTGCAATAGACCTGTTCTGAAATAGCCTACTAATTTGGAGGCCTTAATGGGCGTAAGTGTATTACTGAGACTGTCAGAGTGACCTTGTATAAATCAAAACAAGTGGTGCAAAGTCAAGGAAACTTATCCCAGCACAGTTACAGCCCATAGACAGTTTTTCACTGGCAGATGTATACTATTAATGTAGATGTCTGATGACTCTCGTATAGGGAGGAGTACATTGACCTTGAATAGGAACTAGAATTACAGATACAGAGCTATGGATACATATAGATTGCAGTACAGACTAGATGTCATAATATCCACTTCTACGCCACACACCTCTCTAACCCCTCACACATGCATGTGTATGTGTTTGAATGACTTTCCTGTCTGGCTCCCATCAGGTTTTATGTATGATGTGTTGAAGAGGAAGCCAGAAGCAAATGGTGCTGCTATTTAAGAGAAGACAAACAGTGAGTCATACATACTGTACCTCTCCAGCTAAGGGTTTGACATGTCATGCACCACTCTAAAAGCTAGTGGGTTCTCTCTCTCTCTCGCTCTCTCTCTGTGCAGTTGTGTGTGTGCGTGTATTCTGATTCTAGCTTTGAGGAGAGCTCTGAAAGGCATCAAAGATGAAAACATGTTATCTCATACTTTTGAAGAAAAATAACATCATACAGCCTTGCTTTTCATCCCTGAAAAGAATATAGCCCAAGTATTGCCCAAAATACACACCACCATGACATGCAGGAGCTAAAGCTAGAATGACAGTACAGAAAGCATCACCAAGGCAACAACATGTGGGCTGGAGCCTAGTGGGCTAGCTGAAAGAACCCAACTGTCTGAGAGATTCCGCCCTGGGGAACGTGTTCTGCTACACAGACAGACAGACAGACAGACAGACAGACAGACAGACAGACAGACAGACAGACAGACAGACAGACAGACAGACAGACAGACAGACAGACAGACAGACAGACAGACAGACAGACAGTCAGTCAGTCAGTCAGTCAGTCAGTCAGTCAGTCAGTCAGTCAGTCAGTCAGTCAGTCAGTCAGTCAGTCAGTCAGTCAGTCAGTCAGTCAGTCAGTCAGTCAGTCAGTCAGTCAGTCACTCACTCACTCACTCACTCACTCACTCACTCACTCACTCACTCACTCACTCACTCACCACTCACTCACTCACTCACTCACTCACTCATTCACTCACTTTACTCAATCACTCACTCAAGCACTTACACACTTACTCAGTCACTCACTCATCCACTCACTCAGTCAGTCAGTCACTTACCCACTCACTCAGTCACTCACTCAGTCACTTACTCAATCACTCACTCAATCACTCACTCATTCAGTTAGTCAGTCACTCAATAATTTACTCACTCAGTCATTCACTCACTCATTCAATCACTCACTCGGTCACTCATTCACTCACTCCCCACTGGGCACACTGGTTAAATCAATGTTGTTTCAACATAATTTGTCAATTGTGTGATGTATACACAAAAAAAAAATGTATGCACGCATGACTGTAAGTCGCTTTGGATAAAAGTGTCTGCTAAATGGCATATTATTTTATTATTATGTGGACTCAATGTGGAAAATACATTGGATTTGAAAAAAGTAATCAACCAGTACCATTTTCATCTAATTTCAACCAGCACTGTAAACTTCAACTTAAATACATTTACTTAACCTGACTAAGAGGTTGTTAAATTAATGTAATTTCAACATAATCATTAGAACAATGTACAGAGCCTTCAGAAAGTATTCATACCCCTTGACTTACTCCACATTTTGTTGTTACAGCCTGAATTCAAAATGGATAAAAAAATATAAATATATATCTCACCCATCTACACACACTATGATGACAAAGTGAAGAAAACATGTTTTTAGAAATGTTTGCAAATGTATTGAAAATGAAATGCAGAAACATCTCATTTACATAAGTATTCACACCCATGAGTCAATACTTTGTAGAAGCACCTTTGGCGCCGATTACAGCTGTGAGTCTTTTTGGGTACGTCTCTAAGAGCTTTGCACACCTGGATTGTACAATATTTGCACATTATTCTTTTTTAAATTCTTCAAGCTCTGTCAAGTTGATTGTTGATCATTGCTAGACAGCCATTTACAAGTCTTGCCATAGATTTTCAAGCCGATTTAAGTCAAACCTGTAACTCGGCCACTCAGGAACATTCAATGTCGTCTTTGTAGGCAACTCCAGTGTAGATTTGGCCTTGTGTTTTAGGTTATTGTCCTGCTGAAAGGTACATTTGTTTCCCAGTGTCTGTTCGAAAGCTGACTGAACCAGGTTTTCCTCTAGGATTTTGCCTGTGCTTACCTCTATTCCTTTTATTTTTATCCTAAAAGAACTCCCTTGTCCTTGCCGATGACAAGCATACCCATAACATGATGCAGCCACCACCATGCTTGAAAATATGAAGAGTGGGACTCAGTGATGTGTTGTGTTGGATTTGCCCCAAACATAACGCTTTGTATTTAGTACATAAAGTTAATTCCTTTGCCACATGTTTTGTAGTATTACTTAAGTGCCTTTTTTAAATATTTTTTTTGTATTCTGTAGAGGCTTCCTTCTTTTCACTCTGTCATTTAGGTTAGTATTGTGAAGTAACTACAATGTTGTTGATCCATCCTCAGTTTTTCTCATATCACAACCATTAAACTATGTAACTGTTTTAAAATCACCATTGGCTTCATGGTGAAATCCCTGAGCATTTTCATTCCTCTCCGGTAACTGAGTTAGAAAGGTGGCCTGTATCTGTGTAGTGACTGGGTGTATTGACACACCATCCAAAGTGTAATGAATAACTTCACCATGCTCAAAGGGATATTCAGTGTCTGCTATTTACATTTTTTACACATCTACCAATCAGTGACCTTCTTTGCAAGTCATTGAAAAACCTCCCTGGTCTTCGTGGTTGAATCTGTGCTTGAATTTCACTACTCGATTGAGGGACCTTACAATTATCTGTATGTAAGGGGGTACAGAGATGGGGTAGTCATTCAAAAAGCATTCAGTAACTGTTTGATTGAACGTTAGAATGGGCAAAACAAGTGACCTAAGCGACTTTGATCTGGTATGATCGTCGGTGCCAGGTGCCGGATCCAGTATCTCAGAAACGGCCGCCCTCCTGGGCTTTTCACACACAACAGTATCTAGGGTTTACCGAGAATGGAGCGACAAACAAAAAACATCCAGTCAGCGGCAGTCCTGTTGGCGAAAACAGCTCGTTGATGAGAGGTCGAAGGAGAATGGCAAGAATCGTGCAAGCTAACAGGCGGGCCACAAACAGACACATAACGGTGCAGTACAACAGTGGTGTGCAGAACGGCATCTCGGAACGCACAACTCATCGGTCCTTGTCACGGATGGGCTATTGCAGCAGACGGCCACACCGGGTTCCACTCCTACCAGCTAAAAACAAGAACAAGCGGCTACAGTGGGCATGCGATCACCAACACTGGACAACTGAGGAGTGGAAAAACATCGCACCACTGTCTATTTATTATACTTTTTAAATAAAGCATTATGAATTACATAAGATGATTACTCTTGGTTTGGGTCCGACCAAATCATGGGCTGGTGCCCCCAACTGTAAAAGATAGTGGCGCCAGTAACACCAGGGGGAAATGTTAGTCTGGAGCTTTGTAATAGTGGCACTTAGGTCATTCAGGGGAACACATGACAGGCACTAATTTACAATATAGCCTTACTCCTTAGTTTGGCTTTTATAACGTATAAGGCTTAATCAGACAGGCAGACTGATAGACGGACATACAGAACAAGAAAAAGCACAGAGTAACAGCAGAGAAGATGCTGAGACAGACAGACAGACAGACAGACAGACAGACAGACAGACAGACAGACAGACAGACAGACAGACAGACAGCACAACAGGGAGGCTAATAAAATGGCTAGAGCAGAGGAACAGTTATAGTGGTGAGTTGTATCTCCAGACAGAGGAACAGTTATAGTGGTGAGTTGTATCTCCAGACAGAGGAACAGTTATAGTGGTGAGTTGTATCTCCAGACAGAGGCACAGTTATAGTGGTGAGTTGTATCTCCAGACAGAGGAGCAGTTATAGTGGTGAGTTGTATCTCCAGACAGAGGCACAGTTATAGTGGTGAGTTGTATCTCCAGACAGAGGAACAGTTATAGTGGTGAGTTGTATCTCCAGACAGAGGCACAGTTATAGTGGTGAGTTGTATCTCCAGACAGAGGAACAGTTATAGTGGTGAGTTGTATCTCCAGACAGAGGAACAGTTATAGTGGTGAGTTGTATCTTCAGACAGAGGAACAGTTATAGTGGTGAGTTGTATCTCCAGACAGAGGAACAGTTATAGTGGTGAGTTGTATCTCCAGACAGAGGAACAGTTATAGTGGTGAGTTGTGTCTCCAGACAGGGGCACAGTTATAGTGGTGAGTTGTATCTCCAGACAGAGGAACAGTTATAGTGGTGAGTTGCATCTCCAGACAGAGGAGCAGTTATAGTGGTGAGTTGTATCTCCAGACAGAGGAACAGTTATAGTGGTGAGTTGTATCTCCAGACAGAGGAACAGTTATAGTGGTGAGTTGTATCTCCAGACAGAGGAACAGTTATAGTGGTGAGTTGTATCTCCAGACAGAGGAACAGTTATAGTGGTGAGTTGTATCTCCAGACAGAGGAACAGTTATAGTGGTGAGTTGTATCTTCAGACAGAGGAACAGTTATAGTGGTGAGTTGTATCTCCAGACAGAGGCACAGTTATAGTGGTGAGTTGTATCTCCAGACAGAGGAACAGTTATAGTGGTGAGTTGTGTCTCCAGACAGGGGCACAGTTATAGTGGTGAGTTGTATCTCCAGACAGAGGAACAGTTATAGTGGTGAGTTGCATCTCCAGACAGAGGAACAGTTATAGTGGTGAGTTGTGTCTCCAGACAGAGGAACAGTTGTGTCTGGAGACACAACTCACCACTATAACTGTTCCTCTGTCTGGAGATACAACTCACCACTATAATTGTTCCTCTGTCTGGAGATACAACTCACCACTATAACTGTTCCTCTGTCTGGAGACACAACTCACCACTATAACTGTTCCTCTGTGATGTGGGCTGGTGTGGATACATTGTTGTCCCTGTCCACACCTGATGTATAGGGTTAGTTAAATGATGGAAGGTAAGGGAACAATAAGCCTCACCTGATTGGCATCCCTCTAAAATGGTTTTAACATTCACTTTGAAAATGTGTAATTATATATTCTGCACTGTTGTGGTTTGTATGACTCCCAGTGGATGCTGTGAAATCCACTGTCCACCCAATGACTATCAATCGACTGAACAAACCATTTTGAGTGAGGTGTCACATTCCTGGTCCTAGAATGGCAATGGTTATGTCCCAAATGACACTTCTATTCCCTAAGTATTGCACTACTTTTGAACAGGGTAGATAGGGCTCTGGTCATAGGGAATAGGGTGTCATTTGGGACAAAGCCAATGTCTAACCTAGAGGGGCTTTATGACCTCATGGCAGTTTGGAAGAACCTGAAATCTCATGGGCTTAATGAACCCACTGACTGACTAAAAACTTTTTTAAAGTATTACATTAAATGCAAAAATGTAATCCATTATTTCTTACTTCCTCCTGCCTTAGGCTATGATGCATCACCTGACAACAGTCATAGTGTAAAACAACTCCACTATCCAGTGATGTGGGCGGCTGTAAGATGTTAAAAATACAATGACAAATCACTTTTCTGTAGAGATGCTGTAAATAGCAAACCTCAAGCTTTACAATACTGCAACAAAGCAATGCAAAGGAAGCTTACCTTGCTGTTCTGTATGAAGTCCAGCCCCGGGGAATTTAAGAGTTACAGTGGGATGTGGAGAATAGTACAAAGACAGTGCTTTCTTTGACAATCTGTAGCCTACTTGTACTCTCTGATAACAACGAGATGCAGAACTGCTAAGCGACACGCCTGAGGATGGTTAAGTGGGGTGGCTAAGAGTTCTCTTCTCTCTCCCTCTCTCTCCTCCCCTCTCTGTCTGTTCTCTATGGCTCACTTGTTCCTCTCTCTGTTAGAGTGATTACTCTCAGTCCTCACCTCTTTATTTCTCATTCAGTAAATGACATGTGACAAATATATTATTCTCTGTGAGGATCAGATGTGCCGGTGTGGACCAATCACATCAAGGTATGTGTTTGTATGAGAGAGAGCGAGAGCGAGAGCGAGAGCGAGAGCGAGAGGCAGAGAGAGAGAGAGAGAGGCAGAGAGAGAGAGAGAGAGAGGCAGAGAGAGAGAGATGCAGAGGCAGAGAGAGAGAGAGAGAGGCAGAGAGAGAGAGAGGCAGAGAGAGAGAGAGAGAGAGAGAGAGGGAGAGAGAGGGGGAGGCAGAGAGAGAGAGAGAGACGCAGAGAGAGACACACAGAAAGAGAGAGGTAGAGAGAGAGAGAGAGAGAGGCAGAGAGAGAGAGAGGCAGAGAGAGAGAGAGGCAGAGAGAGCGAGAGAGGCAGAGAGAGAGAGAGAGAGAGAGAGAGAGAGAGGGCAGAGAGAGGGGCAGAGAGAGAGGCAGAGAGAGAGAGAGAGGCAGAGAGAGAGAGAGAGAGAGAGAGAGAGAGGGGGAGGCAGAGAGAGAGAGAGAGAGACGCAGAGAGAGACACACAGAAAGAGAGAGAGAGAGAGAGAGAGAGGCAGAGAGAGAGAGGCAGAGAGAGAGAGAGGCAGAGAGAGAGAGAGAGAGAGAGAGAGAGAGAGAGAGAGGCAGAGAGAGAGGCAGAGAGAGAGAGAGAGAGGCAGAGAGAGAGAGAGAGAGAGAGGCAGAGAGAGAGGTAGAGAGAGAGAGGTAGAGGTAGAGGTAGAGGTAGAGGTAGAGGTAGAGGTAGAGGGAGAGAGAGAGAGAGAGAGAGAGAGGCAGAGAGAGAGAGAGAGAGAGAGAGGCAGAGAGAGAGAGAGGCGAGAGAGAGAGACAGAGAGAGAGAGAGAGGCAGAGAGAGAGAGAGGCAGAGAGAGAGAGAGAGAGAGAGAGACATAGAGAGAGGCAGAGAGAGAGAGAGAGGGGCAGAGAGAGAGAGAGGCAGAGAGAGAGAGAGAGGGGCAGAGAGAGAGAGAGGCAGAGAGAGAGAGAGAGAGACAGAGAGAGAGAGAGAGAGAGAGAGAGAGAGAGAGAGGCAGAGAGAGAGAGAGAGAGAGAGAGGGAGAGAGAGAGAGAGACAGAGAGAGAGAGAGGCAGAGAGAGAGAGACAGAGAGAGAGAGAGGCAGAGAGAGAGAGACAGAGAGAGAGAGAGAGAGAGAGAGAGGGGGGGGCAGAGAGAGGGGCAGAGAGGTCATCCTCCTTTTTTATTTGAAGGCGTATGCAGTGAATACTAACAACCGAACAAAGGAGACTGAAGATAAATGGCCACCACATACCCAGGCAATTATCATCCATTTAATGCTCCACAGTATCTCTTCACCCAGAGAGAGAGTAATTCATTCCTCCACTGGATTCTTGTCAGAGATGACATTGTTGTGGCAAACATTGTATTCCAATGACAATATCATTTTATTTACACTTTACACTGTAGGTTATCAATACGTTAACATATTTTCTCCCAGCAAAATAATCAGCAGAACAACAGCACAAAACACAAATAAACGATAGGTAACTGTTCATATTTTGCATTTAAGTATATTAATATACGTCAGGTAAATATCATGGGGCAGTAGAAGGCACTGCACTGTAAGTCAGCTGACTAAATAAGGCCAAACAGACATTCGTAACTAGCCTGGGTACCAGCCTGTTTAGCTAAAATTCCACTAGCCTGGGTACCAGCCTGTTTAGCTAACATTCCAATAGCCTGGGTACCAGCCTGTTTAGCTAACATTCCACTAGCCTGGGTACCAGCCTGTTTAGCTAACATTCCACTAGCCTGGGTACCAGCCTGTTTAGCTAACATTCCACTCCTTGTAGTCTGTGTCATTGCTAAACAGACTTGTACACAGGCTAATTCATAACCCGTTTATCCACAGCATGTCCCCTCCCTCCCTCCCTCCCTCCCTCACACCACAGTCTCCGGGTCTGAAAGCTGACTGTCTGAGGGTGGTCTGTTCTGCTCTTCCCCTCCCTCCCTTGTGTCTGAGAAGTGCAGTGGAGGCCACGAGGACAGCAGAGACAATTCAGGGAAGAGGACAAGAGATAGCTCCAGCTCTGTCTCAGTGAGCCTAAATCATTCCTGACCCTGTAGTCCCCCCAGTCCCCTTCCTCCTCCTCTCCTCCTCCTGATGCCCCTCCTTCAGGGGGAGCTGTAGGAACTGAGCTGCTCAGCTTCTCCTTCTTCAGTAGCCCTCTCATAGGTTCTTCTAACAGAAGGGTTTCTTAGCCTGGTGTTGATGGGGACTGTGTCAACACTACAGAGGGAGCTAGTGTCCACCTCTACAACAGCTGATCTTCTCACTTAACCAATATAGAAAACATTCACAATGATGGACAAGCCAATCACTTTTTAAGTTAACACCTGAATCCATGTATTGTCGACAGACAGACAGACAGACAGACAGACAGAGCAGTGCTCCAGTACCACTCACCCTTGTGCTGCTGCTCTGCTCGGTACCTGGGGGGAATATTATGATCAAATATTCTCAATCTCAAAAATGAAACTATGCAAAACAATGTAAACTAAATGTAGAACATCACAGCATAATGTGTTGACTGACTTCAACATCAACAAACTAGAGACATTCTTGCTCTTAAAAGCTAAAAGAGAAGTTGTCAAATGCCTTATTCTCTATCACTTGACATTTGCTATACATTAATGACTTGGTCAGTAACGGACGTGCTACAGTCAGTTCAGTAGACGCAAAGTGAAGTGAGTTTGGTGATGCTAGTGAGAGCTCCACTGGGGAGGGGTGACACAGCCCACAACAACAGAAATGTGAGGAGACATTTGCTCAGGAGGAAGCCCTGGTCCCAGTGCCATTGGAATTGTGAGAATATACTGTTTTGCTCACTGATGCGCATCAGCAGAAGATAAAGAGAGAATGTAGTGTACATGAAACAAGTACACTCACAGCGACATCTACAGTAGTAGATGTAGAATCTTTATCAGAAGATGTATTTTACTTATAAGAACATATATTTCACTTATAAGAAAATCATATTTTACAGTTGGCTATTTATCTGGTGTTTACATTGAAATCACATGGTAAAATGGTAATTACTAGCTTGGTCCTGTCACGATCGTCAGGAAGAGAGGAGGACCAAGGCGCAGCGTTGCAGGCAAACATACTCTTTATTAGCGAGTATACGACAAAATAAACAAACGATAAGGTGACAGTTCACGGTCTAACACAAACCAACTGGAAACAAGAAACCACAATGAATGAATGCCTAACGGCTACCTAAGTATGACTCCCAATCAGAGACAACGAGCTACAGCCGTCTCTGATTGGGAACCACCCTGGCCAACATAGATCAACACGATATAGAACCAAAAACATAGAAAACAAAACATAGAAAATCCACACCCTGGCTCAACATATAAGAGTCCCCAGAGCCAGGGCGTGACAACTGGGATACAAATTCACCTTTCAGCAGGACAATAACCTAAAACTGTCACGAGTTACAAAGCCAGAACCCAGAAGCAGACCAGGACAAGGTAAGTTGAAACGAAGGTGAGTGTTTATTTACAAATTCAAGAGTGATGCTGAATAATCCAGGGAACAGAGCGGGCGGCGTTGATTAGTTGTTGGGGGTGCAGTGGTTGATCCCATCATGGGTCGGCAGCCGCCGACCACCAGGCAGAGGTTGGATGAAGGTTCCGGACGGGTGACTGCAGATGGAACAAAACGGAGGTAAGTAAACAACAAACCAACAAGGTGCAAAAACAACAAAACTAACGCTAGGCTCTAAGACTGATACTCTGGTAAACCTACTGTTCATGGCTAACGATCCGGCAGGGAATGGATGTTAGGCCAGAGCCTAAGAAGGGTGATGATCAGGACCAGGTGTGCAGATTGCTGATGGGATGCAGGTGCGGAAATCAAGGGAGCTCCCCGGAGCGTTCCCGAACCCTCGGGAAACTGGAGATCACGAACAGAAAAACTAGTCCACAGACAGGACCCGACTCAGACTGCCGGGATCGTTACAGTACCCCCCTCCGACGAACGCCACCGGGCGGACTCCCGGAGCGCCAGGATGGAGGCGGTAGAAGTGACGGATGAGGTCAGCATCTAGGATCTGTCGCCGCGGAATCCAACTCCTCTCTTCAGGACCATACCCCTCCCAGTCCACGAGATACTGGAAACCCCGGCCCCGCCGTCTGGAATCCATGATGCGTCGCACCGTGTAGGCAGGACCACCTCCGATCATCCGAGGAGGAGGAGGAGGAGGCGGAGGAGGCAACAGAGGACTGAGGAAAACAGGCTTGAGGCAGGAGACATGAAAGGTGGGATGGACTCTGAGCGTCCTCGGTAGTTTGAGTCGAACGGCCACTGGATTGATCACCTTCTCCACCACAAACGGACCAATGAACTTCGGTAACAACTTCCTAGACTCAGTCCGTAACGGAAGATCCCGTGTGGCCAACCAGACCCTATCTCCGATGGTATAGGTGGGAGCGGGGATCCGGCGACGATCGCCTGGAGCTGATACCGGTCCGAAACTCTAAGGAGTGCCTTTCTGGCCCGATGCCAGGTCCGGTGGCAACGACGAATATGGGCCTGAACAGAAGGCACTGAGAGCTCCTTCTCCTGAGAAGGGAACAGGGGAGGTTGGTAGCCATACAGGCACTGGAAGGGAGACATCCCAGTGGCAGATGTAGGGAGAGTATTGTGGGCATACTCAACCCAAGGCAACTGAGAGACCCAGGAGGTGGGGTTGGAAGAGACCAGGCAGCGTAGCGTGGATTCCATCTTCTGGTTGGCTCTCTCCGCCTGACCATTGGATTGGGGGTGAAAACCAGATGTGAGACTGACTGTAGCTCCAATGGCCAAACAGAAGGACTTCCAGACAGCAGAGGTAAACTGAGGGCCACGGTCGGAAACGATATCACTGGGCAAACCGTGGACCCTGAAAACCTCCCTAACCAGGATCTCGGACGTCTCCGAGGCAGAGGGAAGCTTGGCAATTGGCACAAAGTGGGCGAACTTGCTGAATCTGTCCACGATAGTCAGAACGACCGTGTTCCCCTCAGAAGCGGGCAACCCAGTGACGAAGTCCAGGGCCAGATGCGACCATGGTCGCCGGGGAATAGGAAGGGGGGTGAAGTAGTCCAGAGCTGGGCCGATTGGTACTCTTATTCTGCGCACACACTGGACAGGCAGCAACAAAACCCCGAGTATCCTCGGCCATGGCAGGCCACCAAAAACGTCTGCGAAGAAACGCCATTGTCCGAGCCACGCCAGGGTGACAAGCCATCTTGCTGGCGTGGGACCATTTGAGGACAGCAGGACGAACCGACTCAGGCACAAACAACCGACCGGGTGGACCGTTACCGGGACCGGGCTGAGTCCGAAGGGCCGCCAGCACCTCCTCCTCAATCTTCCACATCACTGCTCCCACGACGCAGTTCCGGGGGAGAATTGTCTCGGTCTTGGACCCACTCTCCTCCGTCTTGGAGAACATCCGGGACAAGGCGTCCGCCTTGCCGTTCTTAGATCCAGGTCGGAACGTCAGGGGAAAACTTGAATCGTCCGAAAAACAACGCCCACCTGGCCTGGACGGGAGTTGAGACGTTTAGCCGATTGCACGTAAGCAAGATTCTTGTGGTCAGTCCAGACAATAAACGGTTGCTCCGCCCCCTCCAACCAGTGGCGCCACTCCTCCAAGGCAAGTTTCACCGCGAGAAGCTCCCGGTTACCCACATCGTAATTCCTCTCCGCAGGCGAAAGGCGACGAGAGTAGTAGGCGCAGGGATGGAGTTTACTGTCCGTGGAGCATCGCTGCGACAGGATGGCGCCAACTCCCACATCAGACGCGTCCACTTCAACGACGAACTGACGGGCCGTGTCCGGTTGAGAGAGAATCGGTGCGTTGGTGAATCGCCTCTTCAAATCCAGAAACGCTCGATCCGCCTCCGGATTCCACTTGAAGGTCCTGATACTGGAAGTCAAGGCAGTTAACGGAGCGGCCACACGGCTGTAATCCCGGATGAATCTGCGGTAGAAATTCGCAAACCCCAAAAATCTCTGGAGCTGCAATCTCGTACCGGGCTGGGCCCATTCCAGAACCGCTCTAACCTTCTCCTGGTCCATCCTAATCTCTCCCCTGGAGATGATGTACCCGAGAAAGGATGTCGTGTGGGCGTGAAACTCGCACTTCTCGGCCTTCACGAACAGGCGATTCTCCAACAATCGCTGCAGAACCTGCCGGACATGCTGGACGTGGTCGGGAAGGTTCCTTCGAGAAGATCAGAATGTCATCCAGGTAAACAAACACAAAGAGACCGATCATATCTCTCAGGACGTCGTTCACCATACTCTGGAATACCGCTGGAGCATTGGTCAGTCCAAACGGCATCACCTGATACTCGAAGTGACCCATCGGTGTATTGAAACCCGTCAACCACTCGTCCCCCTCTCTGATCCGGACCATGTGATACGCATTGCGTAGGTCTAGCTTGGTGAACACCGTAGCACCCTGTAAGGAGTCGAAGGCAGAACTCATCAAGGGCAGGGGATACTTGTTCTTGACCGTGATGTCATTCAACCCCCGATAATCAATACACGGTCGAAGAGAGCCATCCTTCTTACCCACAAAGAAGAATCCTGCCCCCAGGGGTGATGACGAGGGACGAACGAGACCAGCAGCTAGGGACTCCTTGATGTAGGTCTCCAAAGCCTCACGTTCAGGTCGGGAGATACTGTATAACCTTCCCTTGGGGTAGACAGCTCCAGGGAACAGGTTGATGGCACAATCATATGGTCGGTGGGGAGGGAGTGACAGAGCCTTCTGCTTACTGAAAACTTCCCCCAAATCGTGATATGTCTCGGGAACCAGGGACAAATCTGGGGGTTTAGCCTCAATCACCTGACTGGGAACCGAATGGGGACAGGCAGTCTTGAGACAGTTAGCATGACAATCAAGGCTCCAACTCGTTACCTTGCCCGTCACCCAATCGAACGTGGGATTGTGTTCCTTCAGCCAGGGGTATCCAAGGACCAGAGGAACATGGGAAGACGGCAGAATGAAGAATGAAATCATCTCAGAATGATTCCCGACAACAGCATCTTAACCGGTTCAGTCCTCATCGTGATACGTGCCAGACTACTGCCGTCCAGAGTGGTAGCTTCAATGGCTTCCGGCAATTGCTCCTTGGAAAGCCCCAGCTGTTCCACCAACTCGGCATCTAGAAAGCTTCCATCGGCACCTGAATCGATAAAAGCGTTAATCGCTAAGCTCTGATTCCTGTTCATAAGGGTAGCCGGGAAACGGGGTCTGACAGAGGTATTGAGAGGTCGAAACTGGCTCGCTAAAAGTCCTCCCAACTTTAGCGAGCCGCGCAGTTTGACGACCGCCGGGAACCAGTGGCGAGGTAATGTCCCGAACCACCACAGTAGAGGCAACCGTTAGTCCTACGTCTGTGTTGGCGCTCCTCCTTGGTTAACCCGTGCCGCCCCACTTGCATGGGTTCAGAATCGGGAGACAGAACCTCTCCACTAATCCTGTGTGGTGGCCGATGATCGACGTATTCTGATCCAATCCCCGACCCGACTGGAACCTGAGAAGCTGATCGGTTGGACGGAACCCATTGCTTCTCCCTCCTTCGCTCTCGGACTCGATTATCCACCCGAATAGACAAGGCTACCAAGCTGTCCAGGTCACTAGGCTCCGGATAGGAGATCAACTCATCCTTGAGCTGCTCCGACAGACCCTGGTAAAAGGCCGCTTGCAGAGACTCCTCATTCCACCCACTCTCCACAGCCAACGTCTTGAACTCGATCACGAAGTCGGCCACGCTGCGAGTTCCTTGGCGAAGCGAAAACAGGCGCCTAGCTGCGTCCCTCCCTCGGACGGAATGGTCGAAGAGCTTCCTCATCTCGGCCGTGAACCCCTGGTATGAAGCCATGCAGGGATCCGGTCGTTCCCCAAACGGCTGAAGCCCACTCCAGCGCTCGACCACGCAGCAACTCAATCACAAAGGCTATCCTAGCCTTGTCTGTGGCATAAGAGTAGGGCTGTAGATCGAACACTAATCCACACTGCATAAGGAAGGAATGGCATCTTCCCAGCTCCCCCTCATATTTATCCGGCGTCGGAACCTTGGGCTCACGGAAGGACACAGCTCCAGAAGCGGCAGGCGAGATGGGTGAAACCGGTAGTGGATCCTCCACCGGAAACTTGCGTTGGTTCTGGACCTCCGTCAGACCGGTAGAAAGGTTCCGAACTGACAACGCGATCTCCTGTAGTACCGTGCTATGATGGCCCAACATCTTCTCCTGCTGGGTAACGGCATGGCGAACAGAGTCCAGGTCCGCTGGGTTCATTACTGGCCGGATCGTTCTGTCACGAGTTACAAAGCCAGAACCCAGAAGCAGACCAGGACAAGGTAAGTTGAAACGAAGGTGAGTGTTTATTTACAAATTCAAGAGTGATGCTGAATAATCCAGGGAACAGAGCGGGCGGCGTTGATTAGTTGTTGGGGGGTGCAGTGGTTGATCCCATCATGGGTCGGCAGCCGCCCGACCACCAGGCAGAGGTTGGATGAAGGTTCCGGACGGGTGACTGCAGATGGAACAAAACGGAGGTAAGTAAACAACAAACCAACAAGGTGCAAAAACAACAAAACTAACGCTAGGCTCTAAGACTGATACTCTGGTAAACCTACTGTTCATGGCTAACGATCCGACAGGGAATGGATGTTAGGCCAGAGCCTAAGAAGGGTGATGATCAGGACCAGGTGTGCAGATTGCTGATGGGATGCAGGTGCGGAAATCAAGGGAGCTCCCCGGAGCGTTCCCGAACCCTCGGGAAACTGGAGATCACGAACAGAAAAACTAGTCCACAGACAGGACCCGACTCAGACTGCCGGGATCGTTACAAAAACACAAGGCCAAATACACACTGGAGTTGCTTACCGAGATGACGTTGAATGTTCCTGAGTGGCATAGTTACAGTTTTGACTTAAATCGGCTTGAAAATCTATGGCAAGACTTGAAAATGGCTGTCTAGCAATGATCAACAACCAACTTGACAAAGCTTGAAGAATTTTAAAAAGAATAATGTGCAAATATTGTACAATCCAGGTGTGCAAAGCTCTTACAGACTTACCCAGAAAGACTCACAGCTGTAATCGCCGCTAAAGGTGATTCTAACATTTATTGACTCATGGGTGGGAATACTTATGTAAATGAGATATTTCTGTATTTCATTTTCAATAAATGTGCAACAATTATTTTCACACGTTTTCACTGTCAGGTATTGTGAGTAGATGGGTGAGGAATTCAGGCTGTAACAACAAAATGTGGAATAAGTCAAGTAATATTAATAGCTTTTGAAGGCTCTGTACATAATAATTCCCCCAAAAATGATTGATTGTGCTTTTTTGAGATTAATTGCAAAAACAAAGGAGCGCCATTAAGTGTCTTCTTAAAAGTAATTACCATGAAGAAGCATTACCATAACAACAGCAAAAACACTTGCTGAACGAGCACCGTAAAGGATCAAGCCTTACAGAAAATTGTCATGGGAAATCATAGTGTTTTGGCATGATAGGAAATAGTGTATTGCAGAATATTGCACAGACTCATTTGGGAAATAAATGCATAAGCTTTGTTGATTCAGTATTAGTGTTACTTTTGAACACAGGCAATTTCACTGTCTAAGTCTCTCTCCTAAACACACACACACACAAAACACAACTTTGCAGCCTACTAGCCTTTTACTTGGTCCAGTGTTAGCTTTTTCTTGTCCAGTGAGGATACGGCCGTGCTCATGCTTAGTGACTCTCTGCTCCCACTCTGAAATTAAATGGAGCATGGCGAGAAAACATCCAAGGGTTTACAGGTTATGCAAGAGAACGTCACAGTCAGAATCCCACAGTTTGACTCACCATGGTGACTGTGACGTCCTGTGGTCGCAGACGTTGCTTCTGGAGCACTGGGGTCATTGCTTCCTGTAGAGTTTTATTGGACGTCACCACAATACCCACTGTCTTCCCTGTGGACACTATCTCCACCCTGAGAAATACACACAACTTGGCATTGGTAGGATTTTGTCTGGTTGTCTGATTTATTTCATTACAGGATAATAAGATTGTCTTCCCTATGACCTATGACCTATTTACTTGTCCAATCCCTCTGTGTCATTGTTCTGATGAAGGCCATTGATGAAGGCCGAAACGTCAAGCTTTTAATATTTATACGTTTTTAATGTTGATCGAGCATGGCGCCTTTTCCTTTTCAAGGATAATAAAAGTCATGGAATATCAGGATGTGGACACACATGCAAAAGTCACCCTGAGCTCCAGAAAAAACTGCTGCTCCTTCAGAACTGAGCTGTCCTGGTCCAGAGAGAGGGGTTTCTAGGGAGGGACCAGAGAACAGAAAGAGAACAGAACTGAGCTGTCCTGATCCAGAGAGAGGGGTTTCTAGGGAGGGACCAGAGAACAGAAAGAGAACAGAACTGAGCTGTCCTGATCCAGAGAGAGGGGTTTCTAGGGAGGGACCAGAAAACAGAAAGAGAACAAACAGGTCAGGTACATCAACCATAGAAACTCTCTTCCACCTAAGATGTTGCTGAGTGACAGACAGACCCCATTTTGGGTAAAACCAATCGTTTCATTCCAGGGGCTATTATGAACAATTCCATGTAGCGTCCTCCTATGGGCAGGTGGTGGCACTCCTTATGTTGTTTCCTGCTGTGTGTTCTGTATGTCATGTGTGTGTCATGTGTGTGTCATGTGTATGTCGTGTGTATGTCGTGTGTGTCATGTGTGTGTCATGTGTATGTCGTGTGTATGTCGTGTGTGTCATGTGTGTGTCATGTGTATGTCGTGTGTATGTCGTGTGTGTCATGTGTGTGTCATGTGTATGTTGTGTGTATGTTGTGTGTATGTTGTGTGTATGTCATGTGTATGTCATGTGTATGTCGTGTGTATGTTGTGTGTATGTCGTGTGTATGTCATGTGTATGTTGTGTGTATGTCATGTGTATGTCATGTGTATGTTTTGTGTATGTTGTGTGTATGTCATGTGTATGTCATGTGTATGTTGTGTGTATGTCGTGTGTATGTCATGTGTATGTCATGTGTATGTTGTGTGTATGTCGTGTGTATGTTGTGTGTGTGTCATGTGTATGTTGTGTGTATGTTGTGTGTATGTCATGTGTATGTCATGTGTATGTTGTGTGTATGTCAAGTGTATGTTGTGTGTATGTCAAGTGTATGTTGTGTGTATGTCATGTGTATGTCATGTGTATGTCATGTGTATGTCGTGTGTATGTTGTGTGTATGTTGTGTGTATGTCATGTGTATGTCATGTGTATGTTGTGTGTATGTCGTGTGTATGTCGTGTGTGTCATGTGTATGTTGTGTGTATGTTGTGTGTATGTCATGTGTATGTTGTGTGTATGTTGTGTGTATGTCATGTGTATGTCATGTGTATGTTGTGTGTATGTCGTATGTGTCATGTTTATGTCGTGTGTATGTCATGTGTATGTCATGTGTATGTTGTGTGTATGTCGTATGTGTCATGTGTATGTCGTGTGTATGTCATGTGTATGCCATGTGTATGTTGTGTGTATGTTGTGTGTATGTCATGTGTATGTAATGTGTATGTTGTTTGTATGTAGTGTGTATGTTGTGTGTGTCATGTGTATGTTGTGTGTATGTCATGTGTATGTCATGTGTATGTCATGTGTATGTCATGTGTATGTTTTGTGTATGTTGTGTGTATGTCATGTGTATGGCATGTGTATGTTGTGTGTATGCCGTGTGTGTCATGTGTATGTCATGTGTATGTAATGTGTATGTCATGTGTATGTTGTGTGTATGTTGTGTGTATGTCATGTGTATGTCATGTGTATGTTGTGTGTATGTCATGTGTATGTCATGTGTATGTTGTGTGTATGTTGTGTGTATGTTGTGTGTATGTCATGTGTATGTCATGTGTATGTCATGTGTATGTTGTGTGTATGTCATGTGTATGTCATGTGTATGTCCTGTGTATGTCATGTGTATGTCATGTGTATGTTGTGTGTATGTTGTGTGTATGTCATGTGTATGTTGTGTGTATGTTGTGTGTATGTCATGTGTATGTCATGTGTATGTTGTGTGTATGTCGTGTGTGTCATGTGTATGTCGTGTGTATGTTATGTGTATGTCGTGTGTGTCATGTGTATGTCATGTGTATGTCGTGTGTATGTCATGTGTATGTCATGTGTATGTTGTGTGTATGTTGTGTGTATGTCATGTGTATGGCATGTGTATGTCATGTGTATGTTGTGTGTATGTTGTGTGTATGTCATGTGTATGTCATGTGTATGTCATGTGTATGTCATGTGTATGTCATGTGTATGTCGTGTGTGTGTCATGTGTATGTTGTGTGTGTGTTGTGTGTATGTTGTGTGTGTGTTGTGTGTATGTCATGTGTATGTCATGTGTATGTCATGTGTATGTCGTGTGTGTGTAATGTGTATGTTGTGTGTGTGTTGTGTGTATGTCATGTGTATGTCATGTGTGTGTCATGTGGATGTCATGTGGATATCATGTGTATGTCGTGTGTATGTCGTGTGTGTGTTGTGTGTATGTCATGTGTATGTCATGTGTGTGTCATGTGTGTGTTGTGTGTATGTCATGTGTATGTCATGTGTATGTCATGTGTATGTTGTGTGTATGTCATGTGTATGTCATGTGTATGTCATGTGTGTGTCGTGTGTGTTGTGTGTATGTCATGTGTATGTCATGTGTGTGTCAAGTGTATGTCATGTGTGTGTCGTGTGTCATGTGTATGTCATGTGTATGTCATGTGTGTGTTGTGTGTATGTTGTGTGTATGTCATGTGTGTGTCATGTGTATGTCATGTGTATGTCATGTGTATGTTGTGTGTATGTCATGTGTATGTCATGTGTATGTCATGTGTGTGTCGTGTGTGTTGTGTGTATGTCATGTGTATGTCATGTGTGTGTCAAGTGTATGTCATGTGTGTGTCGTGTGTCATGTGTATGTCATGTGTATGTCATGTGTGTGTTGTGTGTATGTTGTGTGTATGTCATGTGTGTGTCATGTGTATGTCATGTGTATGTCATGTGTATGTTGTGTGTATGTCATGTGTATGTCATGTGTATGTCGTGTGTGTTGTGTGTGTGTCATGTGTGTGTCATGTGTATGTTGTGTGTATGTTATGTGTGTGTCAAGTGTATGTCGTGTTCTCAGGCTGGGCTGCACGCCAACGCTCCCTCTCCAACTGCTGCGGGGAAAGGGAGCGAAAGGCACAAGTTAATTCAAAGTGAAATTATGTTGGCACATATTTAGTGAAACAGTTAGAGCTTGGTGTGTTGTGTGCTTACCTCTACTGTATTGAGGAGAGACCCCGGCCTGGCTGTGCTCTGTAAGATTGCAGCATGGTCAGCAAGCTCTGCTAAGGGAATGGGGTACATTATATTGCTGCAGGTATACACTCTTAGAAAAAAAGGTGCTATAGGAGAACCCTTTGAAGAACCCTTTTTGGTTCCAGGTCGAACCCTTTTGGATTCCATGTAAAACCCTTTCCACAGAGGGTTCTATCTGAAACCAAAGGGCTCTAACCAGAACCAAAAAGGGTTCTCCTATGGGGACAACCGAATAACCCTTTTTTCAACATACCAGAAACCGTACCTGAAACGTCATATACTGTACCGTAAACTCTGAACCAATGCTATCCCCATTGTATTATATCTCCCCACAAGCCCCTCTATTCCTGGCGTTTCTCTCTGGTTAGCTTGTTCTGTAGAGCTTTAATCTTCTTCTCTGCTCCCTCGTCCACATCCAAAGGAAGAGACTTTCCTGGTTTGACCTTTGGTTTCTAAGAACAATCAGTCATGAGTTGGTTTATGCACAAACATTATAGCCAAGCTTCACAGTACTGTACACTACCTTTTGGGGTTTCTGGTCAGCCTTGTGCCTGTCACTGAGATAGGCGCTGTCAGTCCCAGCAGTCTTCCTGGTTGCTGTGCTTTTCGAGCAGGGTCCCAGCTCAGGTAGAGGCCTGCCCTCCACATAGGCCAACATGCAACTCTGGTAGAGCTGGGAGCGAACAAAGTTAATGTAGCTGTCATACTTCATCAGCTTGAAGATCTAAAGTGAGGGCGAGACAGAGGAGAAGCCTCGTCAAGTCAGGCAGCACAACCATCTTTGTAACTAAACTCAGTTTTCATGGCATTTCTTATTTTTCCTACTGTGTTTCCCACAGCAATAAATGGCCATACTACCGTAAGGGAATAGAGGAATATTTCATTATTTTCTAGTGAGCCTTGGTACAGTAGATTATATGGTCCTGTATGAATCAAATTGGCAGAGCAAGGCACTTGCAACGCCAGGATTGTGGGTTCGATTCCCAGGGTCACCCGTACGTAAGAATTGTGTGCACGCATGACTGTAAGTCGCTTTAGATAGTCTGCTGAATGGAATTACATTTGAATATACTTTATAATGATGTGTCCATGGTGGTGGACCTGTTGTTGGGTATTGTGATACATGTCAGGGTGAGGGTTTCTCACAAGACCGTTCCTCGATGCGGACTGTGTCATCTACGTTGATGGGATGGGAGGCACTGCCTGAGATGTCGTTGTTGTAGAAGGAGCGAGCCTCCTGGTTCAACTGGACAGAAGAGAAACATGTTCAGACCCTGACTCACAGAGACCCCTCTTAGAATAGCACACAGAGTCATCTTGAAACTCTCCAAATCCGTTTTCATCTGTGAAGTACCTTCTCTTTCTGATTGGTTGGGATCTGTCGGAACTTCTCACATGCCTGCCAAATAAGATGTTCTCAGCACTTACCTCCGACTTCAGGAAAGCCTGTCGGTTTAAACAGAAAAACATATCTGCCACCAATTTCTACCCAGCAGCCACAATACATTATCAGCAGGCATCATCTTCAGCCTGATTTGACTCTGTCTGAGAACTGCAATTAAACCTTAGCACTACTTTATATTTGACTTATATTGTTTACTCTGATATTTCTGTCAAGCACACACACATCCCTCTACTCTCCACAGGCCTCATAATCCAGACTGGCAAATCTCATCTCTTTTCCCATAAGTCCTCCACCCCTAAGGAGAAAATCAGACGCCCACGCGGTTCGTACCATTTAAGTGACTCATGCGTGGGCCTCTTTCTCCTTCTAATTTCTTGGGCAATTTGACAATCAATCTTTGTGGCAGAGCTTTTGCTTTGTCTCCTAGTCAGTAAAATGCTTTCAAATAGGAGCGATCACTTCAGATAAAAACGTGTAATCTAAAGTGATGTAATCTAAACGGTTGGGCTGACAATGTAATTGTTCTAAATTACTTCATTTATCTCTTCAAAACAATGGGCCCTCCTTGAAACAAACACACAAGACCCATAAACAGACAAGCACAAAAACAATGTGTACGGTCAGTTTGAGCCCTCACCGTGAAGTAGAGGACACCTGTTGGGTCCTGCAGGACTGACAGCAGAGCTGGTCACCTTCCCCACACCACTGGCTCCCTCACTGGGCACGGTGGGGAGACTGGAGTTACTGCTGGAACACAGGCCTACACTGGCCCCACGCTCCTCTGGCACCACATTCAACTCTGAAGACATTAACAACAGGGCTGTACTGGATGTAATACAGAAACGACAATGTATGCTTCACTTTGAAATACGTGATTTTGAATAAAGAAAACTTTGAATCTTATCACTGTCTAAATTGGAGAATTGTGAAAATGTACATATAGCTGTCAGCTATTGAGGAAGAAGTCATTGTGGTAACCCCTGAACCTCAGAGCCAGACAGGCATGTCAACCCAATAGACAGTGCATGCTTTCTCTTTGACAAACAGTAAACACTGTTTAGCCTATGTGAGTGAAATACATTGAGAGAGAAGGACACCATGTGCTACAGAGCCATTCACTGATTCCCATGTAGCTATGATCTACAACCATTCTGAGCACTCAGCAGAAAGAGTGTGTGTGTGTGCGTGTGTGTGTGTGAGAGTGTGTGTGTGTGTGTGTGTGTGTGTGTGTGTGTGTGTGTGTGTGTGTGTGTGTGTGTGTGTGTGTGTGTGTGTGTACAGGTGGATGAGGCTGGCCATCCATATGTATAACTGGGAGGAAGCAGAAGAACCGTGGTCTGGTGTAACATGTTCAGCAAATTAAATATGTCTCCATGTTTCAGCTCACCTCCATCAGATACTGTCAGACCCTGTAAGCACAGACATAAACCAGTGAATACATCTGCTTTGGGAAACAACAATCAGAAACACAATGATTTAATATATAAAGTAAAATATTTGTTGTTGGCATAAAACCTGTGATCTTTAGCAGACCCTATTGCTTCAGTTCATTAAAAGATTCCAAAAGAGACATTGATAGATCACTGAAGAAGGGTTCCGGTAGTGTTCTTCTCTGAACCTACTTGCTTTGCACTGACTGCCACTTCCTAACTGCACAGAAAGTATTGCCATAGCAACATGACAAGGAAGTGTTGCCATAGCAACAAGACCACAATATGATTTGTGTGCACCCTACACAAACCTATGTCTCCTTTTGCCCCCTGTCTGAAGCAATATTATTCTTATTCATGCAGACGCAATAGCATACAGCAAAACATGAAATGAATACACAGAAGAACACACAGCTTGGAAATAGTTTGTGGTACAGTGGCTGGCAAAAGTATTCACCTCCCTTGGCATTTTTCCTATTTTGTTGCCTTACAACCTGGAATTAAAATGGATTTTTTGGGGGTTTGTATCATTTCACTTTGAAGATGCAAAATATGTTTTATTGTGAAACAAACAAGAAATAAGACAAAAAAACTGAAAACTTGTAGAGCCACCTTTTGCAGCAATTACAGTTGCACGTCTCTTGGGGTATGTCTCTATAAGCTTGGCACATCTAGCCACTGGGATTTATGCCCATTCTTCAAGGCAAAACTGCTCCAGCTCCTTCAAGTTGGATGGGTTCCGCTGGTGTACAGAAATCTTGAAGTCATACCACAGATTCTCAATTGGATTGAGGTCTGGGCTTTGACTAGGCCATTCCAAGACATTTAAATGTTTCCCCTTAAACCACTCAAGTGTTGCTTTAGCAGTATGCTTAGGGTCATTGTCCTGCTGGAAGGTGAACCTCCGTCCCAGTCTCAAATCTCTGGAAGACTGAAACAGGTTTCCCTCAAGAAAATCCCTGTATTTAGCGCCAACCATCATTCCTTCAATTCTGACCAGTTTCCCAGTCCCTGCTGATGAAAAACATCCCCACAGCATGATGCTGCCACCACCATGCTTCACTGTGGGGATGGTGTTCTCCGGGTGATGAGATGTGTTGGGTTTGCGCCAGATATAGCGTTTTCCTTGATGGCCAAAAAGCTCAATTTTAGTCTCATCTGACCAGAGTACCTTCTTCCATATGTTTGGGGAGTCTCCCACATGCCTTTTGGCGAACACCAAACGTGTTTACTTATTTATTTCTTTAAGCAATGGCTTTTTTTCTGGCCACTATTCCGTAAAGCCCAGCTCTGTGGAGTGTACGGCTTAAAGTGGTCCTATGGACAGATACTCCAATCGCCGCTGTGGAGCTTTGCAGCTCCTTCAGGGTTGTCTTTGGTCTCTTTGTTGCCTCTCTGATTAATGCCTTCCTTGCCTGGTCCGTGAGTTTTGGTGGGCGGCCCTCTCTTGGCAGGTTTGTTGTGGTGCCATATTCTTTCCATTTTTAAATAATGGATTTAATGGTGCTCCGTGGGATGTTCAAAGTTTCTGATATTTTTTTATAACCCAACCCTGATCTGTACTTCTCCACAGCTTTGTCCCTGACCTGTTTGGAGAGCTCCTTGGTCTTCGTGGTGCCGCTTGCTTGGTGGTGTCCCTTGCTTAGTGGTGTTGCAGACTCTGGGGCCTTTCAGAAAAGGTGTATATATACTGAGATCATGTGACAGATCATGTGAGACTTAGATTGCACACAGGTGGACTTTATTTAACTGATTATGTGACTTCTTAAGGTAATTGGTTGCACCAGATCTTATTTAGGGGCTTGCTGAAGGCTGTACTGGGCTGCTGAAGGCTGTATTGGGTTGCTGAAGGCTGTATTGGGTTGCTGAAGACTGTATTGGGTTGCTGAAGGCTGTATTGGGCTGCTGAAGGCTGTATTGGGTTGTTGAAGGCTGTATTGGGCTGCTGAAGGCTGTATTGGGTTGCTGAAGGCTGTATTGGGCTGCTGAAGGCTGTATTGGGTTGCTGAAGGTTGTATTGGGTTGCTGAAGGCTGTATTGGGTTTCTGAAGGCTGTACTGGGCTGCTGAAGGCTGTACTGGGCTGCTGAAGGCTGTACTGGGCTGCTGAAGGCTGTACTGGGTTGCTGAAGGCTTTACTGGGCTGCTGAAGGCTGTATTGGGCTGCTGAAGGCTGTACTGGGTTGCTGAAGGCTGTATTGGGTTGCTGAAGGCTGTATTGGGTTGCTGAAGGCTGTATTGGGTTGCTGAAGGCTGTACTGGGCTGCTGAAGGCTGTATTGGGCTGCTGAAGGCTGTATTGGGCTGCTGAAGGCTGTACTGGGTTTCTGAAGGCTGTATTGGGTTGCTGAAGGCTGTATTGGGTTGCTGAAGGCTGTATTGGGTTGCTGAAGGCTGTACTGGGCTGCTGAAGGCTGTATTGGGCTGCTGAAGGCTGTATTGGGCTGCTGAAGGCTGTATTGGGTTGCTGAAGGCTGTATTGGGTTGCTGAAGGCTGTATTGGGTTGCTGAAGGCTGTACTGGGTTGCTGAAGGCTGTACTGGGCTGCTGAAGGCTGTACTGGGTTGCTGAAGGCTGTATTGGGTTGCTGAAGGCTGTACTGGGCTGCTGAAGGCTGTATTGTCCCCTGTAGCTCAGTTGGTAGAGCATGCAAAAACAACACATTTCACTGCACCTATCCGGTGTATGTGACAATAAAATATAACACTGTCTCTGGCCCAGCAACACAAGTCACAAAGGGGGTGAATACATATGCACGCACCACTTTTCCTTAATTTATTTTTTAGAATTTTTAGAAATTTCACTTCACCATTTTGAACTATTTTGTGTATGTCCATTACACGAAATCCAAATTAAAATCCATTTAAATTACATGTTGTAATGCAAGAAAATAGGAAAAACGCCAAGGGGGATGAATACTTTAGCAAGGCACTGTATCTGAGTTTTCTTGGACAAATGTTGGTCATACAGTATGTCAAACTGTCCAGTGTTTCCAGATTTCTATGAAATATGACCTATAATTAATGACAATATGAGTGAAATAGTTTTCCTTCCAAAAAATTGTAATTAAGTATATTAAAAAGCAGATTTTCTGTGTTGGAATGGTGTTGGTGTACCCCAACAACAGAATGATGTGGGCATATACCGGTCATAAAAAAAATTCATACCAGTAGACCACTGATTGGCCGGCTCATCCTCCATGACATCATCCTCTATGAGGAAATAGCAAGCATTTTTGAAACGGTCTGTTTGAGATACAAGTTTGAGGTGGGGTTTTTGAAGTGTGTTTATTCAAATGTATGCTTTGGCCACAAATACTAATATAGGATGAGTCAACAACATTATTTGGATATGAGTTAACAGAATATGAACTTTTAAATGTGAGATTTTCACTAGACAGTAAACCATGAGAAACTGCCACCTACCGTAAGTGGCTAAACAAACGTCGTCACTACCATAAACCACAGCTCAGATTAAGTCTGATATTAGTTCATAATTAGTTGATAAATTAATATATATCAGTTAATTTTAGAATAGGTTTACCCTTGTGATATTCAGTGGTTTGATGCTGGTCTCAGTTTTGCATCTTCCAAGTCTCTGTCGGAGAGAAGTTCTCAGGGCAAGGTGAGAGAAACCTTTGGTGAACTCTTTGAACATCTTTGTTTTCTGTATAGGATAAGTTCAAAACAATCCATCATTGATCAGATATGGAACAAATGGAAAAATCACGTCACTTCGATAACAACCCAAGGGTAGCTGGGAAATCTGATCAGAGACATGTAACCCACTCATATCCCATTTAAACATAAACCAGCCCACATGTAACCCACTCATATCCCATTTTAACATAAACCAGCCCAGAGCCCAGATGTAACCCACTCATATCCCATTTTAACATAAACCAGCCCACATGTAACCCACTCATATCCCATTTTAACCTAAACCAGCCCACATGTAACCCACTCATAACCCATTTTAACATAAACCAGCCCACATGTAACCCACTCATAACCCATTTTAACATAAACCAGCCCACATGTAACCCACTCATATCCCATTTTAACATAAACCAGCCCACATGTAACCCACTCATAACCCATTTTAACATAAACCAGCCCACATGCCCATATGGTCATTTAGACATTTCGACACTGTATAGAGCTGTGCTGTGAGTACCGTGTTTTTATTCCTTCATTCAAGAAAATAAGATTGACATCCATCCTTGTGTAATATACTCTATATGACACTATTCGCTGTAACATTTAATTATTTGCAGTTACCTAAACGTTAGATCTGCCTGTGGCTCAGTCATACTGAGAGGAACTGAGGAGAAAATATGAGTGTCAGCTTGCAGGGCTGGCATCATGCATACCGAATAATACTGGTGGATAAGTGTTGGAATATGCGTCAGACGAATCTGACTCATGGCGAGATGATTCATGGGTGGACGAGGACCAAATACTAAAACCAAACACCGGGATGATTTGCTTTAAATTTGTCTAGAGAAATGTTTTGTTTTGGGATAGAGTAGAGCTTATCGGCAATAGAAAAGCAAAGAGATTCCAGGTGCAATGGAAGTTTAAAACACAAATGGTGTCAGTAGTTTATGACATCATCAGAATAATCTCCCAACCCCTTTTCTCCTTGTGTAGCTTTATCCTGTCACTCAATGCATCAGCAGCAATACAGCTTTGAACTGACCACCGCTGGAGCAGACTGGAACTCAAACCAGACTGAGTCAGACATGCACTATCAGAGCTCTCAGCTCTCACTCTAGATCGGGTCCCAAATGGCACCCTATTCCGTATATAGTGCACTACCTTTGGTCAAAAAGTAGTGCACTATATAGGGAATAGGGTGCCATTTGAGACGGAGCCTAGAGGCATCAGGCTACGAGACTGAGATGTAGCCACAACTAGGATTACCTTGACAACACCCTTTCCTCTTAGCAGCCTAGGTATTTGTATTGCAGTGAGTAAGTAAGGAGGCCAAACAGGCATAATAGCCAGCGTGGTTGGTAGGGCTGCTATAGATTTAGTCAGGGTTACTTTCTCGAAAGTCTGACATGATTCCAAAATAATGGACAATCTTTTTTTGACTGTCTATAACATAATGTACGGTCATTTAACAGGCATTTGTGCTGGACTGCATTGTGTAAACTGTAGCAATCCGCCTGGGTTGTGGGTTCGATTCCCACGGGGACCAGTACGAAAAAGTAAGAAAATGTATGCACTCACTAATGTTGCTCTGGATAAGAGCGTCTGACAGTCTGGTTCAGCTGTTGCTCAGGGTTGGCTCGTTAATACTGGAGACTGTCTCCTTCTGCAGCTATACAGGAGGGGATGATGTCACTCGCGACGATCACTGCAGGAGCGAAATCAATTTAAGAAAGATTACAGTGACATAACTAAGGGGGACAGCCCAGACTGGCTTTATTGTACCTCTGTCCCCTTTTAGACGACAGTGAACAAAGACTACCCTACTTGGTTTATAATAGACCCAGACCAGGGAACTGCAGGCTTTTGTACTGGGAAGAAGAGGACAGCCAAGCTTCTAATTCTTGAGTAAAGGTAATCTGAGGGTCAAATGAAGTTGTGATTCTTTCAAATTTGAAACTCTTTCAGAAAGCTATTTTTACTCCAAAACACGAAACCCAATGGAGAGACTCAGAAAGACTTGAAGATTGGTTGGACCTATGTTCTATTGTCCTCACACAAACGTCCATGATGTCAAATATAATCATCTGATGGTGATTAAAGAACCCCAGCTTGACTCTGACTGGATTTCCCTTGATATTATTCACAAACAATCACTGAGTATTTCATAGATTCTGACATATCCTGGAGTGCATTGTACAAATTAGGTAAATCAATGTGTCTGAGTGGCAAAAGTTGATCCCCCGGGCCCTTCACCACTCAATCTAAATTTATACATGGCCATGCGTCCCACAGCTTCCACCAGGTGGTTCTATTGTAAATGAGGTAACCTTTACATGGGTCGTGACTACCTGGACAAGTTGAAAAGTCGGAAGTCCCACTTATTTCCTCAATTTCTCTTCTTAAAAGCTGATTACTGATTTTAAACCTTACCCTGACCTTAACCTTAATCCTAACATTAACCACACTGTTAACCTTATGCCTACCCATAACCTTTAATTAAGACCAAAAAGCACATTTTATTTTCATACATTTTTACGATATTGCCGATTTGACTTTGCAGCTTGGCCATCTAGTGAGAACCCTTTGCACATACATTTACATTTACATTTTAGTCATTTAGCAGACACTCTTATCCAGAGCGACTTACAGGAGCAATTAGGGTTAAGTGCCTTGCTCAAGGGCACATTAACATCATTTAGCAGACGCTCTTAGCCAGAGCGACTCACAAATTGGTGCGTTCACCCTATAGCCAGTGGGATAACCACTTTACAATTTGGGGGGGGGTTAGAAGGATTACTTTATCCTATCCCAGGTATTCCTTAAAGAGGTGGGGTTTCAAATGTCTCCGGAAGGTGGTGAGTGACTCCGCTGTCCTGGCGTCGTGAGGGAGCTTGTTCCACCATTGGGGTGCCAGAGCAGCGAACAGTTTTGACTGGGCTGAGCGGGAGCTATGCTTCCGCAGAGGAAGGGAGCCAGCAGGCCAGAGGTGGATGAACGCAATGCCCTCGTTTGGGTGTAGGGACTGATCAGAGCCTGAAGGTACAGAGGTGCCGTTCCCCTCACTGCTCCATAGGCAAGCACCATGGTCTTGTAGCGGATGCGAGCTTCAACTGGAAGCCAGTGGAGTGTGCGGAGGAGGGGGGTGACGTGAGAGAACTTGGGAAGGTTGAACACCAGACGGGCTGCGGCATTCTGGATGAGTTGTAGGGGTTTAATGGCACAGGCAGGGAGGCCAGCCAACAGCGAGTTGCAGTAGTCCAGACGGGAGATGACAAGTGCCTGGATTAGGACCTGTGCCGCTTCCTGTGTAAGGCAGGGTCGTACTCTCCGAATGTTGTAGAGCATGAACCTGCAGGAGCGGGTCACCGCCTTGATGTTGGCGGAGAACGACAGGGTGTTGTCCAGGGTCACGCCTAGGCTCTTCGCACTCTGGGAGGAGGACACAGCGGAGTTGTCAACCGTGATGGCGAGATCACATCACTGTGTCCACATACGTTAGCATCCAAGATTGACAGCAGCAGTGTAGAGCTCAACACACCTACCTACCTGAACACTTGATTGAGAATTCTACCAAATGTATTTCTTTATCTCCATTAAGAGTTATTGGGCTTGTTGTTAGACCCCTGTCAAGAAACATGTGCACAGTTCACACACGTTTCTTTACGTGATATACAGTACCAGTCAAAAGTTTGGACACACCTACTCATTCAAGGGTTTTTCTTTATTTTTACTATTTTTTACATTGTAGAGTAATAGTGAAGACATGAAACTATGAAATAACACATATGGAATCATGTAGTAACCAAAAAAGTGTTAAACAAATCAAAATATTTTTTATATTTGAGATTCTTCAAATAGCCACCTTTTGCCTTGTTGACAGCTTTGCACAACCTTGGCATTATTTTTCTAAATGTCCCCCTTTGATTAACGTTTCTTTAAGTGATATACAAGTTGATAAAATACTTTCAAATTCTTCACCTTATCTTTCTACCTTCCTCTACAGATTACTGATATATCTCTGGGGCTCTTTCTCAATTCATAGTTCCTCTCCTCAGCAGCCTCCACTGTTCTCCAGCTGTCTGAGCATGACTCAGAGGAATCATTTACATTTACATTTGAGTCATTTAGCAGACGCTCTTATCCAGAGCGACTTACAGTTAGTGCATACATTACTTCTTTTTTTTCATACCCCCCCGTGGGAATCGAACCCACAACCCTGGCGTTGCAAACGCCATGCTCTACGAACTCAAAAGGTTTTGGCCACCAATGAATGAATGGTCATATGGTATGTCACTCTGACTCCACATATATATTTTTTTACTGTCTTACGTAAGGAAAACACCGAAACAATGTTTGAAACATTGAAACAGATGTCCAGTAAATCAAGATTTTTAAGGAACGAAAATTATGGAGAACGATGAGGACTTGGAGGATAATGGGCAGAGACCAGATAAAAGCAAAAGAAGGCTGATATTTTCCTTCTTCCAGCAGAGTGATGGAGAGCCCTGGGCGTTGAGTAACAGATGGTGGTTCAGAGTGATGGAGAACCCTGGGCGTCCTGTAACAGATGGTGGTTCAGAGTGATGGAGAACCCTGGGCGTCCTGTAACAGATGGTGGTTCAGAGTGATGGAGAACCCTGGGCGTCCAGTAACAGATGGTGGTTCAGAGTGATGGAGAACCCTGGGCGTCCTGTAACAGATGGTGGTTCAGAGTGATGGAGAACCCTGGGCGTCCAGTAACAGATGGTGGTTCAGAGTGATGGAGAACCCTGGGCGTCCTGTAACAGATGGTGGTTCAGAGTGATGGAGAACCCTGGGCGTCCAGTAACAGATGGTGGTTCAGAGTGATGGAGAACCCTGGGCGTCCTGTAACAGATGGTGGTTCAGAGTGATGGAGAACCCTGGGCGTCCTGTAACAGATGGTGGTTCAGAGTGATGGAGAACCCTGGGCGTCCTGTAACAGATGGTGGTTCAGAGTGATGGAGAACCCTGGGCGTCCTGTAACAGATGGTGGTTCAGAGTGATGGAGAACCCTGGGCGTCCTGTAACAGATGGTGGTTCAGAGTGATGGAGAACCCTGGGCGTTGAGTAACAGGTGGTGGTTCAGAGTGATGGAGAACCCTGGGCGTTGAGTAACAGATGGTGGTTCAGAGTGATGGAGAACCCTGGGCGTTGAGTAACAGATGGTGGTTCAGAGTGATGGAGAACCCTGGGCGTCCTGTAACAGATGGTGGTTCAGAGTGATGGAGAACCCTGGGCGTTGAGTAACAGATGGTGGTTCAGAGTGATGGAGAACCCTGGGCGTCCTGTAACAGGTGGTGGTTCAGAGTGATGGAGAACCCTGGGCGTTGAGTAACAGATGGTGGTTCAGAGTGATGGAGAACCCTGGGCGTTGAGTAACAGATGGTGGTTCAGAGTGATGGAGAGCCCTGGGTGTCCTGTAACAGGTGGTGGTTCAGAGTGATGGAGAGCCCTGGGTGTCCTGTAACAGGTGGTGGTTCAGAGTGATGGAGAGCCCTGGGTGTCCTGTAACAGGTGGTGGTTCAGAGTGATGGAGAACCCTGGGCGTTGAGTAACAGATGGTGGTTCAGAGTGATGGAGAACCCTGGGCGTCCAGTAACAGATGGTGGTTCAGAGTGATGGAGAGCCCTGGGTGTCCTGTAACAGGTGGTGGTTCAGAGTGATGGATAGCCCTGGGTGTCCTGTAACAGGTGGTGGTTCAGAGTGATGGAGAGCCCTGGGTGTCCTGTAACAGGTGGTGGTTCAGAGTGATGGAGAGCCCTGGGTGTCCTGTAACAGGTGGTGGGGAGGATAATCCAGGTAAAGTCTTTAATGCATGGAATGGAGGAACTGGAAGGGCAAGGGAGGGGCAGAAGCCAATGGGGGCGGAGTAATGGCGTGCACAACAGGGAGGGCTAATTGTGGCCCCCTAATCCTTCCCTGGCCCCCACCTCCTCCTCCTGAGGGAGAGCTGCTGAGGGAGGCCAAGCAGGAGATGACTCCAACCGGCTCTGGACGCTTCAAACGGACGTAAAGGGGACCAAGGATCTATCTGTAGGCCTATTTACAGAGTACCTGCCTGGACAACACTGTGTTCACCTCTGAAGATTCACCATAGAATGAGGATTTGTCTCTTACCTTTCCTCTTTCCTGCCTTCTGAAGCACATCATTCAACATGGGAGAAGTTCAAAAGGTAATCCCACTTGCTACCTTCTGCTGATCTTTGAGTTTGATGGGAATGCACATCTTGATGAGTCCTAAAGCTTGTTTCAGGGACAGATTGTTTTCCCTTTTCAATAAGAAGCTAACTGATGAGTTGACACTCAACTAATAAACTACATAGTAGTCCCTTACAAGCTTCCTAATTGCTTTCTGTGTCTGTTTGTAATATCCTGTTCTATCTCGTTTCTCTCAGGGGTTCTTTTCGGTCCTACAGAAATTAAAGGGAACCACAGAACAGGAACTTCGGATAGTCCTCCTGGGTCTAGACAACGCTGGCAAGACAACACTGCTAAAACAGCTATCATCCGAGGATGTCAACACCATTACTCCCACACAGGTCAGATCCGATCCTGACCTGCTCTAAACTTACATAAGCAGGCCATGTAGTTTTGTAATGACAACCCTGTGACACTTCCTTCCTCAGGTTGTTGCCCAAGGCTTCCACGTGATGGCACTTACTCAATGGAAGCATTTCTTTACCTGCTGATTCAAAATCTGATCTCTGATCATATCAATGTCTTAGATGACTCTACCAGGGTCAGGTCACTCCAGGTCAAACGCTAGGGGGTTCTGGAAGTAGTATCCTCCAATGTGGACTTTAACACATCGAATAAGACGGTCATGTGTCTCTAAAACACCACAGTAGTGATGCTTGACTTGTTCTTCTTTATACCATGTTATCTGGTAGCAAAGCATCACAGCCGGTTGGTTTGTGCAGTCCCTCTGTCGCAGAAAATAGCACATTGACAATGATACATTTAGCTAGACTAAGAATAGATGCTGAGACTTTAATCCGGGGGTTGAAGATTACTTAACCATAAAGTCAGAGAGGGTGCGACACACATCTTGTAAGGTCCAGGTAAGAAATCGAGGGTCAAGGTTTATGTCATTGTACCTGTCTATCTGGTCATGTCAGGATTTGTTTCTAATAAAATAACATTATAAATAAATGCTAATTTAGAGCCACTAGTAACAGATTAAGGCTGTGTTCTGCTAAACTGTGTTACCTCAATGAATTCTGCTTCTCCATTGATCCAAAAGGGCTTCAACATTAAGAGTCTCACATCTCACGGAATGAAACTGAATGTGTGGGACATCGGAGGACAGAGGAAGATCCGGCCCTTCTGGAAGAAATATCTGGAAAACACAGATTTGTTGGTGTGTAAATTATGTTTGCCCTTTTCTCATTTCATTTTGTCATATTATATCTATAATCTGTTTCAGAGAGTAAAATAGATTCCATTTACTACAGTTTAGATTTATACTACATCCTGTTCTATTGGTTGAGGAAAAAACTGGCCATTAGTTTACTTCAGAATCTTCAATCTCAATAAAAGCTAGAAACCGAATAGAGAATCGATCTTATTAGTGTTACAAGATGATAAATGTCCCCCTTTGATTCAATATTTATTTTTTCTCTTTCCTCCAGATATATGTCATAGACAGTACAGACAAGAAGCGGTTTGAAGAAACAGGACTGGTGAGGCCAACTGAAATAGCTGTTATACTCTGTTCCAAGTGTTGTCTTGTAAAACGTTAACATTAACAGTAAGCTTAGCATATTAACAGTGGACATGCAAACCTTTAAGTGCTGACAACACAGAGATGTAGTCCCCAAGACTCTGTTAGTCTCTGAGTTAGATAACACTGCTGGTCCTTTGATCCCTCAGGAGCTATCAGAGCTGATTGATGAGGAGAACCTGAAGGGGGTTCCGGTGCTCATCTTTGCCAACAAGCAGGACCTGGCCACGGCCTCGCCCGCCAGCGAGATCGCAGAGGGCCTGAACCTGCACACATACCGCGACCGGGCGTGGCAGATCCAGGCCTGCTCAGCTGTCTCTGGAGAGGGTGTACAGGTAGGCCACAACATCTCTCTCAAAATAGGACAAATCATACCAGTTTTATGAAGTTAGATGGACACCATATCACAATATAAAATAACAACAGTACTGTACCATCCTCTAGGATTTACAAGACAGATATTAAAGGCATCATCCAGTGTCAGTTCAGTGGGTGTTCATGTTCTATTCCTCTCCATGTGGTACAACCTGTCTGCACTGCAGAAAATATCCTCTTCTCACGCTGTTCATGTAGTAAAATAATTGAGAGCCCACAGGGGAATCAGAAGTTATTCTCTGCTGGCAACCATGTCATTAGCAGGATCTTTTCAGAACATAGTAGGATTAGTAGGATCTTTTCCTAATCTTTTCAGATCGTTTCACATACTGTGTAGCAGATTCTGTCATTACAGTTTCCAGTAGGGTTGTCAGGGCAACATCTCAGTAGGGGGGAAATTAAGAGCGAAAACCAACTAGTGGGGGGCCGACAAATGTTTTGCCTCATTGTCATGACACAACACAGATGCCGTGTAAAGCTCCAGATTATGGTCTGCCCCTGAGGTCAGGAGGTCAGGCCTGATGTCCTGTTACATACGTAACACAGTACTGTATGCATTTACAACCGGTGTACGCTTTGATTGCTTTGTAATTTTTGTAGCTTGGAATAGTTAATGTGTATATGTGATGTATTTGTTCTCACAGGACGGCATGAACTGGATTTCCAACAACATTGTGAATAAGAAGAAAGATGACTAGCCCCTGAATATCCAACTTTTAAACACACTTTTGAATTTCTCACGACACCTCTGTACATACAGTACCATTCAAAAGTTTGGACACACCTACTCATTCAAGGATTTTTCTTTATTTTTACTATTTTCTACATTGTAGAATAATAGTGAAGACATCAAAACTAGGAAATAACACATATGGAATCATGTAGTAACCAAAAAAGTGTTAAACAAATCAAAATATATTTGAGATGTGAACTTCTTAAAAGTAGCCACCCTTTGCCTTGATGACAGCTTTGCACACTCTTGGCATTCTCTCAACCAGCTTCATGAGGTAGTCACCTGGAATGCATTTCAATTAACAGGTGTGCCTTGTCAAAAGTTAATTTGTGGAATTTCTTTCCTGCTTAATGCGTTTGAGCCAATCAGTTGTGTTGGGACAAGGTAGGGAGAAGATAGCCCTATTAGGTAAAAGACCAAGTCCATATTATGGTAAGAACAGCTCAAATAAGTAAAGAGAAACGACAGTCTATCATTACTTTAAGACATGAAGGTCAGTCAATCCAGAAAAAATTCAAGAACTTCGAAAGTTTCTTCAAGTGCAGTCGCAAAAACCATCAAGGGCTATGATGAAACTGGCTCTCATGAGGACCGCCACAAGAAAGGAAGACCCAGAGTTAGCTCTGCTGCAGAGGATAAATTAATTAGATTTAACTGCACCTCAGATTGCAGCCCAAATAAATGCTTCACAGAGTTCAAGTAACAGACACATCTCAACATCAACTGTTCAGGGGAGATTGTGTGAATCAGGCCTTAATGGTTTGTTTATCACTTTTTTGGTTACTACATGATTCCATATGTGTTATTTCATAGTTTTGGTGTCTTCACTATTATTGTACAATGTAGAAAATAGTCAAAATAAAGTAAAACCCTTGAATGAGTAGGTGTGTCCAAACTTTTGACTGGTACTGTATGTTGATACCCAATGCAATGGTGACAGGTTTTATAGATGAAGCCTTCTCTCTGAAGATGTCCCAAAACATTTGAGAGGTTGCTGGCTTCTCAAATCCAGCCACAAGAAAATGGATGGAAGGATGGGTTCACATCAGAGACCATCAACAAGAGAAAAATCACAACTCCCATTAAGGGTTATTGCCGCTGCTCTGGAATGATACTTTCTTTGATTTAGTCTATGGAAGAAAAAACTATCCTGGAAGAGCACAAGTAAAAACAAAGGTCAGAGCATTTAATGGGCAAATAGCCAAACAATGTTTTGAATAGAATATCTCTCTTTAGTTTAAGGCATCATTCATACAGTCACAAAAAAGGTAGATTGTGTAGTTTGTGTGGTTTCACTGTTTGTATAAAAATAAAAAATAAAAATAAATTTAAAAAACTATATTGTGTGAATTGAGACTGTGCTATCAAATAAATATTGAATTGGAAGAATCTCCTCATACTTGGTTTGTACCATCAACATAGACAAGCACCATTCCATCCTCTGTCACCGGTTGCCTTGTTGTCTTGCCTTGTTGTCAGACAGTAAGTCAGTGCTGCCCCACAGTGGGCACTGTCATCATTACACTTGAGGCAGGAATGGTAAACACACAAAAAAACCTATTTGGTCTGTGTCAAATTCATTGTAAGTTCCTAAAGACTATTCCGTCAAATGTAGGTCACACACACAATGAGGGCTCAGTGAACAACTGAAAGAGTAGTATCCGTGTCTCTATAGATTCTACTGACCTTGAAGCCAGTTCCACTGCTTTTTTTTCATTATTCCCTCTTAACAGGGACTGATTTAGACCTGGGACAGCAGTTAGGTGAAATTAATTATTAGGAACAGAAAACCAGCAGTACTCTGGACCTCGTAGGGTAAGATTTGAATACCCCTAGACTATGGTGTCGACTCAGGTTCTGTGTCAGCTGGATCATGTTTTTATTATCAGGGATAATGTGAGGAGCACACTCTGACCAGTGACCACCACTCACTAAAATATCCTGTGATCTAAGGTGGGTGGTACAACCACCGTCAGAACCCAGTCTTCCACCAGCAAAGGAAGCTCTGCCTTGAATAAAGAGACATTAGCAATTAGAAAACAGTTTCTTATAGCATCATTCAGGAGTGAGTTAGCTGATATCTGGAGGTAGTTCTGGAATTCCAATAGCAGGTAAGACATTATGATGCCACGAGGATTTGTTCTGTCAGTTAGTCTCATGTTATTACTGTTTAACTCCTGTACAACTAATGTTCTATATACATTGTTCCCTACGTGACATTAGACAGAATGGCTTGGCTGTGACCAGTCTACTTGCCATATCTCTCTGGATGTTTACTTGTTGCTATACTGGATTGTTATGTAGTAACAAGATTATAACATAAGAACAACACATGCTTACAGAGACTGTTTCTGCCTGCCATACTCTCTGATGGCAGGGTGTAATCCCCTAACTCTCTGATGGCAGGGTGTAATCATACTAGTCTTTGATGGCAGGGTGTAATCCCCTAACTCTCTGATGGCAGGGTGTAATCATACTAGTCTTTGATGGCAGGGTGTAATCCCCTAACTCTCTGATGGCAGGGTGTAATCATACTAGTCTTTGATGGCAGGGTGTAATCCCCTAACTCTCTGATGGCAGGGTGTAATCATACTAGTCTCTGATGGCAGGGTGTAATCATACTAGTCTCTGATGGCAGGGTGCAATCATACTAGCCTCTGATGGCAGGGTGTAATCCCAATATTCTCTGATGGCAGGGTGTAATCCCAATATTCTCTGATGGCAGGGTGTAATCCCACTATTATCTGATGGCAGGGTGTAATCCCACTACTCTCTGATGGCAGGGTGTAATCCCACTACTCTCTGATGGCAGGGTGTAATCATACTAGTCTTTGATGGCAGGGTGTAATCCCCTAACTCTCTGATGGCAGGGTGTAATCATACTAGTCTCTGATGGCAGGGTGTAATCATACTAGTCTCTGATGGCAGGGTGCAATCATACTAGCCTCTGATGGCAGGGTGTAATCCCAATATTCTCTGATGGCAGGGTGTAATCCCACTACTCTCTGATGGCAGGGTGTAATCCCAATATTCTCTGATGGCAGGGTGTAATCCCAATATTCTCTGATGGCAGGGTGTAATCCCACTATTATCTGATGGCAGGGTGTAATCCCACTACTCTCTGATGGCAGGGTGTAATCCCACTACTCTCTGATGGCAGGGTGTAATCATACTAGTCTTTGATGGCAGGGTGTAATCCCCTAACTCTCTGATGGCAGGGTGTAATCATACTAGTCTCTGATGGCAGGGTGTAATCATACTAGTCTCTGATGGCAGGGTGTAATCATACTAGTCTCTGATGGCAGGGTACAATCATACTAGCCTCTGATGGCAGGGTGTAATCCCAATATTATCTGATGGCAGGGTGTAATCCCACTATTCTCTGATGGCAGGGTGTAATCCCACTACTCTCTGATGGCAGGGTGTAATCATAATAGTATCTGATGGCAGGGTGCAATCATACTAGTCTCTGATGGCAGGGTGTAATCATACTAGTCTCTGATGGCAGGGTGTAATCATACTAGTCTCTGATGGCAGGGTGTAATCCCACTAGTCTCTGATGGCAGGGTGTAATCATACTAGTCTCTGATGGCAGGGTGTAATCATACTGGTCTCTGACGGCAGGGTGTAATCATACTGGTCTCTGATGCAGGGTGTAATCCCACTGGTATCTGATGGCAGGGTGTAATCATACTAGTCTCTGATGGCAGGGTGTAATCATACTGGTCTCTGACGGCAGGGTGTAATCATACTGGTCTCTGATGCAGGGTGTAATCCCACTGGTATCTGATGGCAAGGTGTAATCATACTGGTATCTGATGCAGGGTGTAATCCCACTAGTCTCTGATGGCAGGGTGTAATCATACTGGTATCTGATGCAGGGTGTAATCATACTAGTCTCTGATGGCAGGGTGTAATCATACTAGTCTCTGACGGCAGGGTGTAATCATACTGGTCTCTGGTGCAGGGTGTAATCCCACTAGTCTCTGATGGCAGGGTGTAATCATACTGGTATCTGATGGCAGGGTGTAATCATACTGGTCTCTGATGGCAGGGTGTAATCATACTGGTCTCTGATGGCAGGGTGTAATCTTATTGACAGGGACGATGCAGGCACCAGACTGTGACCTGGCCAAGCAGAGGAAACAGCTGGTCCAGGAACTGTGCATGGAGACACAAGGAGGTATGGCAACCACCACAGTCCACCGAGGGAGTCACGACTCACCACGGGCTATTGAAAAAGAAAGCCACATTGCATTGCATTTCATTGGAGAATTCCATTATCTTTGGGTTCCCTTTCAAATCCTATTTGATCCAGAAAAGTTAATATATTCTAGCTCAACAGGGCAAACAGCATTCCCTCTGAGCTCAACTGTGAGGGTCGTGAATGATCAGGGAGTGAGGGGAGTGAAGGGAGCGAGGACCAAGTAATGTATATCACTCCAGGGGAGGAATATAATTATGCCGAGGCGAGGGGTGACTCATAGCAGCAGGATGGGGCAGAACCATGAATCCCACATACATGACCTCATAACAAGAACAGCATGCCCCAGACTCCTCCATGTGTCAGGTTTAATGATTACACATGTCCAGCAATCAAACACCTTCCTGAAGTAACCATCCTCATTCAGGGTCTGAGAGTAGAACTCAATGTGCCAGAATAAGATACTGTTACAAACAGTGAGAGGTTAGAGCCGGTTAGCCATATTATATTGAACACAGAAGACATGGTTTTGCTTGCAAGGTAAAGAGGCCACTACAATCAAGTCAAAAGACTCTGTGGAGGATATTAATACTTTCGTCTGTGTTTATCTCTCTACGTATTTGATTGTTCATGTGTCAACACTATCTACATGTATCATGTATCCGTCTCTGTGTTGCTAACACCTCAGAGCACTTTGACCTGGGGAAGAAGATCAGCGTTCCTCAGGATTTGATGATGGAAGAGCTTAACCTGCTGTCTAACAGAGGTTCCAGAATGTACCAGGAGAGGCAGAAGAGGGTGGAGAGGTTCACCTTGGAGAACGTAGCACCAGACACTCACAGGTTGGGGCCCCTCAACCCCCAGCAGCCAGACCATAGTAGTACACATAACCAGGGAGCCTCACAAGGAGGGAAGAAGAATTACCACACAGAGGTCTATTTTGGACAACCAGGGAGAAACAGCCTAGTGAGATCCCTGAAGAACACAATAGCCAGTAAGGGAAACCCCAGTGTCCTGGCCCCAGGTAACTGAGTGTGAGAGAGTGTCTGTCTGTCTGTCTGTGTGATGGAAGGGGACAGGGTATTACCCCTAAAATAACAATCCACCTCACCCCTCCCTCAAAGGTTACTCTGGGCCTCTGAAAGAAGTCCCTCATGAGAGGTTCAACGTCACTGTGATCCCCAAGTCCTACTGCTCCCCATGGCTGGTTCAAGACCAGCACGGTGACAGTGACAAGCTGCTGACTGCCATCTCTGCCCATCTACCTGAGCTGCCACAGAAACTCACCCCAGCCAACTACAGGTGCTTCAACAGGTGACCCCACGCTACTGGCTCTATAGGCTGCCCTTGATCACTCCCTACACTCCCACACAGCTTGTGGTTGACTAATCAAGGTGTGTGTTTTTGAGAAATACTTAAGCATCAACCTTTCAGTCCAGTCAACGAAAATTCTAGGCCTCTGGTTTCCTCCTTGGCTGGCTTCTGAAACCTCTTTATAAAAGGCTGCTGTCTGCTTGTGAAACCAGAATCTGGCACTGGCTCACACCAGACTGGACCACTGAGTCGTGTCTATTTTAAAACACAGCGTCTGTAAGCTGATGCCCACACAACTCTAGAAAATACTCAAGACAGATTTATATCAAGATACAAGGGGGAATCTGTCTGCATCATTCAACTTTTTGAGATAATCTACTCACACCATGCTACCATGACCCACCCACCCACTAGAGGCTTTTTGATCAGAGAGAAGCCATATTATTTAATCTGTGGTTATACTTTCGAACTGCAGATCCTGACACACCTTTATTTCTCTAGGGCCCCAATGCCATTTGGGGGGACAGCAGGTAGTGTGAGGATGTTCCCCCTGCCTGGTTTTGAGCTCCTGCAGGCCCATACTGAACCTAGTCGGACCTGGGAGAGCATGTGTGACCGGCCCAACTTCAACCGCACCCCAAGAGGTTGGGCTGCCCACTACACTGCTGAAATGGAGACTTCAGACCTCTGAGACCATGGCTGTGATCGAGAGCATCAGGTGTAACTTGTGACTGACTGATCTACAAATAATATTGAGTAGTTATTTATGATGCAAGGTGATTTGTTGATCAGTCTCGACTCTCCTGTAAAGTCGGCTTCAATGGCGAAAGCGCCCCTTGACAGCTTTAGATGATGACACAGATGACCTCTTTACACTCTTAGAGACATGAACGGCAAGTCCAACTAGTGGATACTAATGTGTATCCAGCAATTTTCTTGCATGTAATTACAGCTAATTATATCAACAATATCTTCAACCAGGTCATTCTTTATCAAGGCCACAACTTGTTAAATTACGCTAATAAATAAAAAAACATTAAAACGTTTTAAAAGAAAGAAGGATAATATGTTTAATGAAGCAAAAATGTGAACGATACACTTTTCACAGTTATAATAAAACAAAGACCTTAACAATTCTATGGAGTCATGGACACCTTTATCAATCTTTAGATAATAGTGCCACCACATGGAAGGAAAATGGTCTTCATGACTGGAAGTTCTGAAGACTGTTAACGTCTGACAATTCTGCACAAAATGCATTACAGAAAAATATTGTAGAAATAGAAGTTCAAATAGTGACATTCTCTTGTATAAGAAAGGTTCAGTACAATATGCTCATCTTGCAAACGTAACCCTCCCCCTTTTCAAATCTACAAACCAGAGTTAGAACATACAGGTAACTGCCAAAATAAAAGGAAACACTTGAATAAATGAGGGATACAACATATATTGAAAGCAGTTGCTTCCACACAAGTGTGGTTCCTGAGTTAATTAAGCAATTAACTTCCCATCATGCTTAGGCTCATGTATAAAAATGCCCAGTTGACCATTATTCTGGCTATCATGGCTAGAAGAGATCTCAGTGACTTTGAAAGAGGGGTCTCAAAGGAGCATAGGGGGTTTAAAGGGTGTGTGTGTCTCAGTCACCAGATCTCAACCCAATTGAACACTTACGGGAAATTCTGGCGCGGCGCCTGAGCCAGCGTTTTCCACAACCATCAACAAAACACCAAATGATGGAATTTCTCGTGGAAGAATGGGTGTCACATCCCTCCAATACAGTTCCAGACACTTGTAGAATCTATGCCAAGGCGCGTTGAAGCTGTTCTGGCTCGTGGTGGCCCAACGCCCTATTAAGACACGTTATGTTGGGGTTCCCTTTATTTTGGCAGTTACCTGTAGGTTCGATGGAGGAAGGTATAACGAATCATACTGTTCAGCACTCCCGTTTCCTAACGAGCAAGACCTTGCTGGTGGACAAACAGAGGTTCTTCTCTATTACGCTTATATAAAATAAGCATCTCACATCTGTGAACTGTGCCTACAGTCACTGTGTCTGGGTTTTTAATAGGGTGAAATTGGTAAAACTATCACGATGTTAATCAAAATGTAATAATAAAATAAAATAAAAAATAAATCACTATAAACAGTGAGGTACGAGGGTCTAGGAGCCTCCGCTATGGCTGGCGTGTGCACCCATGCGCTGTGGATCCTGGGACGGGTAGTGGACATGGACAGGGGGCCTCATGCCCATGGGAGGGGGCATCCCCATGGGGTCCATGGAGTGGAACATGGGTGGCCCAAAGCCTGTAGGGATGGAATATAAAACCTTAGTTGGGGGGGGGTTAAAAAAAAACATGTATAACACAATGAAAATACTTTTAAACATTTGTGGTCCACTACGGGGGGGAGAATTCATGTTTTACCTGGAGGAGGGGGCATAGCCACGCCGGGGGGTGGGGGTAGGCTGATGTTCATGACAGGAGGGGCTGAGTTGGGGCCCAGGTTGAAGTAGTTGGTAGGGGTGTCTTCGTCCACAGGCGGTGGAGGTAGCGCTGCAGGACAGAGACAGAGGGTCAGTATTGACAAATCACATTACTGGAAGGGTATGGTCAAATGTGTGTGGGGGTTTAACCCACACTTAGGGGTTGAAAACAAAATTATTTTCCAATCGTTTCGTTATGAGCAGAACCATTATTTTTTTGGTTCCGTTCCACTGTTCCGACCAACAAAATAAAGTTCTGAACCGGTTCGAACCCCAAAGAAAGTACCGGTTGATATCGTTCCTTTGTTCCTTTTTAAACCCCTAAGCCAGGGCTGCCCAACCTTCTTCCTGGAAATCTACTGTCCTGTGGGTTTTCAGTCCAACCCTAATTTAACACACCTGATTCTACTTATTAGCTGCTCAACAAGACCTTAACTAGCTGAATCAGATATGCTAAATTAGGGTTGGACTGAAAACCTACAGGACAGTAGATCTCCAGGAAGAGGGTTGGACAGCCCTGCCCTAAAACATAAAATGACTTCACCAATTAGTGCAGATAGAGTAGCTTGCTGTGGAGCGGGTAAGCAATTTAAATCAGTATAGGAAATAAATCGTATTTTGCCATAACAGCATGTGTTATTCAGTATGGTTTAATCATGAAAGACAAACCCACATACACAGTGCTGCCAGTTACAGTGTAGGGCGCAAGATGCAACTGGCATTTTGCGAGAGAGGATGGAGGAAGCTTACCTTGAAGTGCTGGGCATCTTATGACATGCATTATCTGAATTAGGCCCACAGAATTATACCTACGGAGGAGGGGCTTCTATGGAGGAACTTTGGATGTCTTTAAACTTCCGAGTTGGTTTAACGTTGGACCAGAGCAACCTTTAGCTCGCTAGCTAACAAGCTTGTGTGTGCCGAGCAGCACTAGAATTAAAAAACACATCTTACCTTTCTGTAGTTAATAAATCCAACGTGAAACATAACTATAGTATCCTTAACTAGCATTGAAAAAGTTGATCCATTCTTTTAAACATCATGCTTGTAATGTCGTCAGTAGGCTACAGTAACCTATGCTTCAGAGGGGAGGGGCAGGTAGCCTGCACACACACAGGCAAAGATTTTCAGCTGGCAGGCAGACACTGGAATATATTTCTGAGTGACAGAGTGAGGGTTTTGCATAGGCGCTTTGTTGCGATTTTTGTGGGAATGGAAAAAAATGTCCGTAATAGAACGTTATTAACAGGTCGCCATGCATAAACATGTTCAGCATCTCCAGGCCTCCTCACATACAGTGGGTATAGAAAGTCTCCACCCCCTTTCAAAATGTTCACCTTTTGTTGCCTTACAGCGTGAAATGAAAACACATAAAAATCAGACTTTTTCCAGCTTTATTTACACACAGTAACTCACAATATCCAAGTGGGAGAATTTTATTTATTTATTTTAACTCTGAAACTGTAGTCTCTTTGAATACGTCTCTAACTTTGCACACCTAGAATTTGCTATATTTGCCCATTCTTCCTTGCAGAATTGTTCAAGCTCAGTCAAATTGCATGGTGACGGCTCATGGACTGCACTCTTCAAGTCATTCCACAGATTCTTGATGGGATTTAGTTCAGGGCTCCGACTAGGCCACTCAAGGACATTCACCTTCTAGTCCTTCAGCTACTGTACGGTTGCTTTGGCGATGTGCTTTGGGTCATTGTCATGTTGAAACGTGAACCATCTTCCCATTTTCAGCTTCCTGGCAGAGGGCTGCAGGTTCTCCTCATGAATCTGTCGGTATTTTGCACTGTCCATTTTCCCTTTTATCCTGACAAGTGCTTCAGTCCCTGCTGAAGAGAAACACTCCCACAACAGGATGCTGCCACCGCCGTGCTTTACTGTAGGTATGGTGTTCTTTGGGTGGAAAGACATATTGGGTTTTCGCCAGACATATCGTTTTGCGTTCAGGCCAAAAAGTTCAATTTTGGTCTCATCTGACCACAGCACATTTTGCCACTTGGCCTCGGAATCTACAATGCGCTTTTTGGCAAAGCTCAAACGAGACTTGATGCTGCCTTTTTTGAGGAGTGGTTTTTTTCTTGCCACCCTCCCATAGAGGCCAGATTTGTAGAGCGCTTGTGATATTGTGGTCACATGCATGCATACATTGACCAGCCTTTGCCATAAAGGCCTGAAGCTCCTTCAAATTCGCCATTAGCTTCTTGGTAGCCTCTCTGATTGGTCTCCTCCTTGCCCGGTCATCCAGTTGAGGGACGGCCTGATCTATGCAGGGTCTGTGTGATGTCATACGCCTTCCACTTCTTAATAATGGTCTTAACTGTGCTCCGAGGGAAAGACAAAGCCTTTGAAATCTTTTTATATCCATCCCCTGACTTGTGCCTTTCCACAACTTTATCTCGTAGATCTTTTGAAAGTACCTTTCCACCCATAGTGGATTATTTTCTTTGAATTGCACTACTAAGCAGTGGAGTCCTCTTTGAACAACTGCTTTTATTCTGAACTAATCAAAGTCACTACAATTGATCACAGATGGAAGCCAATTAGCTGGATTTTTCTATCTGGAAGGTGGTTGGTTATACCTCAGCAAGTTTGCAATTGCAATTCTAAAAGGGGGTGTTCACTTATCCAAATAGGGTATTTTACGGTTTGAATTTTAAATTACTTTTCGGAGTAAAAAAAAAAAGCTTTCACTTGGATATTGTGAGTTACTGTGTGTAAATAAAGCGGGTAAAAGTCTAATTTTATGTGTTTTCATTTCAGGCTGTAAGGCTACAAAAGGTGAACATTTTGAAAGTGGGGGGTGACTTTCTATACAGTTGTGGTCAAAAGTTGAGAATGACACAAATATTAATTCACAAAGTCTGCTGCCTCAGTTTTGATGATGGAAATTTGCATATACTCCAGAATGTTATGAAGAGTGATCAGATGAACTGCAATTAATTGCAAAGTCCCTCTTTGCCATGAAAATTAACTTAATCCCCAAAAAACATTTCCATGCATTTCAGCCCTGCCACAAAAGGACCAGCTGACATCATGTCAGTGATTCTCTCGTTAACACAGGTGAGAGTGTTGACGAGGACAAGGCTGGAGATCACTCTGTCATGATGATTGAGTTAGAATAAGACTGGAATCTTTAAAAGGAGGGTGGTGCTTGAAATCATTGTTCTTCCTCTGTTAACCATGGTTACCTGAAAAGGAAACATGTTCCGTCATCATTGCTTTGCACAAAAAGGGCTTCACAGGCAAGGATATCGCTGCTAGTAAGATTGCACCTAAATCAACCATTTATCGGATCATCAAGAACTTCAAGGAGAGAGGTTCAATTGTTGTGAAGAAGGCTTCAGGGCGCCCAAGAAAGTCCAGCAAGCGCCAGGACCGTCTCCTAAAGTTGATTCAGCTGCAGGATCGGGGAACCACCAGTGCAGAGCTTGCTCAGGAATGGCAGCAGGCAGGTGTGAGTGCATCTGCACGCACAGTGAGGCGAAGACTTTTGGAGGATGGCCTGGTGTCAAGAAGGGCAGCGAGGAAGCCACTTCTCTCCAGGAAAAACATCAGGGACAGACTGATATTCTGCAAAAGGTACAGGGATTGGACTGCTGAGGGCTGGGGTAAAGTCATTTTCTCTGATGAATCCCCTATCAGATTGTTTAGGGCATCCGGAAAAAAGCTTTCCAGAGAAGACAAGGTGAGCGCTACCATCAGTCCTGTGTCATGCCAACAGTAAAGCATCCTGAGACCATTCATGTGTGGGGTTGCTTCTCAGCCAAGGGAGTGGGCTCACTCACAATTTTGCCTAAGAACACAGCCATGAATAAAAAATGGTACCAACACATCCTCTGAGAGCAACTTCTCCCAACCATCCAAGAACAGTTTGGTGACGAACAATGCCTTTTCCAGCATGATGGAGCACCTTGCCATAAGGCAAAAGTGATAACTAAGTGGCTTGGGGAACAAAACATCTACATTTTGGGTCCATGGGCAGGAAACTCCCCAGACCTTAACCCCATTGAGAACTTGTGGTCGATCCTCAAGAGGTGGGTGGACAAACAAAAACGCACAAATTCTGACAAACTCCAAGCATTGATTATGCAAGAATGGGCTGCCATCAGTCAGGATGTGGCCCAGAAGTTAATTGACAGCATGCCAGGGCGGATTGCAGAGGTCTTGAAAAAGAAGGGTCAATACTGCAAATATTGACTCTTTGCATAAACTTAATGTAATTGTCAATAAAAGTATTTGACACTTATTGAATGCTTGTAATTATACTTCAGTATACCATAGTAACATCTGACAAAAATATCTAAAAACACTGAAGCAGCAAACTTTGTGAAGACCAATAATTGTGTCATTCTCAAAACTTTTGACCACAACTGTACAAGCCGCTAATGCACGCCTTTGGAACATCTAAATTTTAAAAAGTCTAATAAATCAATTGAATATACACCATCACAATACATCCATTATTTATTTTAGGCAGGTCTAAAGAAACATTATGATATGAAGAATGTATTTCAGAAGAACAGAATATGAGTTGGCCTACTGTATGTTATCTGGCTATGCGGCATGCTGTAGGCTTGTTAATTTAGCTGACAAGATATGCTTATAAGTCCCGTGCCATTATTTTATATTATAGTAAGAAGAATGTAATTAAACTTAGCTGTATAAAATATAAAGGATATTTTTCCCATTCTGGAGCGAGAATGTGTGCATACGAAGTGGCTATATGGAGCGTAAAACTGATCATTTGAAACAGGTCCTATACACTAGATTTAGAGTTATCCGGCAACTTTAGTTGTGAATGATACAAACCTTAGAATGTCTTAGAAATCAAAACATTTATGAGCTGCATGATGCGACTACAGGCTATTGATGATTTGAGAAAGTCGGAAAAAAAAGAAAGAAAAAAAGCGTGTGCTCTGTTCCTTGCCTCAGGCTGCACACACTGCTCTCTCATCAAGTGATTTTCACCCATCAGACTATTCTCGATTTAATCTTGTCTTTACTAATATGTACAAATATTTTCAATTTAGAATGTCCCATTATCAAATGGGCAGGAACAGAGGCAAGACAAAAAATACATGTCATCTGAATGTACTGGAATAGCGAATGGAGGCCACTTTCCCACTGGTACATACATGTTTTACTCATGTCGGGTAGGCTCCTCTGCAGGTGATGTTCTGCCCAAACTGTATGCCATGGCCTCTTCAAACATGTTCCTGCAGCTACCCAGTGCTTCATTTTGAAAACCAAGTGAAATCTGTTCCAGAACATCGATAGTAACATGTTTTCACAACAAAACATATTTCATTAAACGGTTGACAGCCCTTCTCTCTGCACGCTGGAGGAAGAAATGAAGGAGAGTGGAGGAGATGGAAACTCACAGTGGTGGGATATTCTGTAGCTAAAAGGTAATGTGTCAGCCTATTAATTATGAAAATATAAAACAATGCCCTATTAATCTGCTATTCAAAATCAACTACAAATTAACTATATTTTTAGACTAAATTTTACATTTACATTTTAGTCATTTAGTAGACGCTCTTATCCAGAGCGACTTACAGTTAGTGAGTGCATACATAATTCTATTTGTGTTTTTTATCATACTAAATCTTAATTTCTGCTAGACCAATAATGTTCCAAAGATATCTCAAATCAGTATTTTTTTATGCCGTGTGTAATATGTGGTAGGATATGTATTGTATAACAGCGCAATCATTATTTTAACATTTTTTCTTATTTATTTTAATTCAGTTTTTTTTAGGGGTGGGGCTTGGGCTCATTTAGAGGCCTATGCATAAACTCTAAAATGCATATAGTGTTTTTAATTAATTTTCACCTTAGAAAGCGCTGTCCATTTCGTTGTGTTCGGCTTTGAAATGACATCCACAAGGACCATGTTTCCCACTCAGTTTCAACCTGTTGTTGAACTTCTTTCTTCAAATTAATCAATCACAGTGAGGTGAGTTTTAAAAGCACATACTGTTTTGATAAGTGGTTGATGTGATTTCAATTGCATTGATGTCAGTGGTTAGAGGGACAATAGAGCCCTGAGCACCAGGCCATTAGCAACCTGACGGTCGTTAGCTAGTTGGGTACTACTAATCAAATCACATTTTATTTGTCACATGCGCCGAATACAACAAGTGTAAACCTTACCGTGAAACGCTTACAAGCCCTTAACCAACAATGCAGCTCAAGAAATAGAGTTAAGAAAATATTTACCATATAAACTAAAGTAAAACATAAAATAAGAAGTCCAGAGTGCATAAGAGCAGATTACCGTGACCGAGTCACATAGAATTTTACTGCGGTCATGACTCATGACTGCCCGTGTGGCGGTAATACGGTCACCGCAACAGCCCTAGTTCCTTTCTCCTAGCCTCCTTCTCAAACCCCATTGGAGGAGGTATGAGGTCCCTCATCTTCTGAACTTCTCATCTAATGGGTTTTGAGGAGGAGGTGGTGAGGACAGAGGTAGCTAGGAATCAAGGAAATGCGTTTGAGATTCTCCCAGTGTATAGCTCTCACCTCCAGGTAGACCAGGAACCGGCTCCAGCTTCAGCCCCATCTCAGTCAGCCCTCCTCCCCGTCCTTCTTTCCCCCCTCTCCCTTCCCTCCTTCCCCCCTCTCCCTGGGACCTGGAACAGAATAACACACAGTCAATCCATCACATCAATTCATGTCACACTGGAGGTGTTTTTACTTGTAATATCTGTGATAACAGAGAAATCAATCAACAGAAGAACAGGTACCTGATGCCACAGCCATCTGTCACTAGTATTAGGAACCACAGGTGGAAGTGTATGAGACTGTCATATCACAGGATGGTACTTTACCTGCCCCACTTGACGTTGAGCCTACGACCGTTTATAATGAGCTTGTTGAAGGACTTCTCAGCAGCCAACTCTGCAGCCTGGCGGGTGGCAAACTGGATGAAGGCACACTGCTGCCTCTGAACGATGGTGGTGGTCCGGATCTCCCCGAACTGGTAGAAATGGTTCCTGTTGGGAGGCAAGCAGTTATATTGGCTCATTCATCCCCCCTCCTCTCCCCTGTAACTATTCCACAGGTTGTTGCTGTAAATTAGAATGTGTTCTCAATCAACTTACCTGGTAAAATAAGGGTTCAATAATAAAATATATATATATATAGCCCAACTGTAGTACTGTCCGTTGACAACATTCAGCAATGCACACTGGATTAAATTCACTTCAGTGAGCCCCGTCTGCTTCATTTGGAGTAAAACTGTACTAATTTCGGGCAGGCACTCACCTGAGCTCCAAGTCTGTGATGGAGTCTCCGAGCCCCCCCACGTACAGCGTAGTGATGGACTTGTCCTCTGGAGTGTCCAGTCTCGGCATGGTGGAGGCTCTCTTCAGCAGTTTGTCAGCCACAGGGTCGTTGATACCATAGTAACGGTCCTTAATGTTCTGGTCTGCCAGGGGATCATCTGGATCAGTTGGCTTCTCGTGCCTGGAGTTCAGTAGGTCACAGATAATGAGAGTTAAAGCAACACGTCAGTCAACATCTTAGATGATAACCAGACCTGTGCCACTGAATTTACTTTTTCCATTGGCTCATAAGTCAACAAATTGCCTGATGTTTAACATGTGTCACGTCTTTCTTTGCACCTATGGTTTCATGATGTTGACAGTTGCTCACCTGTAAGGACACTCCTCTCCTCTCTTACATTCTCCCTTCACCCAGAAGGAGCAGATGTGTGGTCTGTTCCTCTTGTAGTAAGGCGTGGTGCGGGCTAGCTTCAGCAGCATATCACTAGAGCTGGGGGCCTTACCCAGGAGACCCACAGGCCGTGTACCATCAGAGTTCCCTATCTGCAGTCAGGAGAGAGCTACTGTCAAAGGGATGCATTTTACCCCCATTTAAACCATTTCATTTAACTGAAATAATGATGAATGACCTGGCCATGGAAGGTACACAACTCAGACCAGAGGACCAAAGACCAGATATTTCTGGGTGGTCCTGATAAATAAGTCATGTGACATCTGATGAGTAAACATTGTCTGGAATCTTCCCAAGGGAAAATGAGAAGGGTCAAAGGTGCTATCTGAACCCTCGGCATGAACACACTGTTAGGATATTTGCAAGCAGAATTAGGCTAGATGACAGAATGTAAACATTGATCTGTCTGGTAACATTACTGCCACCACACAATTAGAAGTTTACGCATGGGACTCAAATCATATAATGTTAACAATGACCTTTGATCTTCTTTGTCACCAAAGCCCCATATACTACCCACCACTGTGACCTGTACGCTCTTGTTGGCTGGCCCTCACTACATATTCGTCGCCAATCCCACTGGCTCCAGGTCATCTATAAATCACTGCTAGGCAAATCCCCACCTTATCTTAGCTCACTGGTCACCATAGCAACACCCACCCGTAGTCTGCGCTCCAGCAGGTATATCTCACTGGTCATCCCCAAAGCCAACACCTCCTTTGGCCGCCATTCCTCCCAGTTAATGCTAATGACTGGAACGAACTGAAAAAATCTCTGAAGCTGGAGACTCTTATCTCCCTCACTAACTTTAAGCATCAGTTGTCAGAGCACCTTACCGATCACTGCACCTGTACACAGCCATTCTGAAATTAGCCCACCCAACTACCTCATCCCCATATTATTTATTTTGCTCATTTGCACCCCAGTATCTCTATTTGCACATCATCTTCTGCACATCTATCATTCCAGTGTTAATACGAAATTGTAACTATTATGCACTATGGCCTATTTATTGCCTTACCTCCATAATTTACTACAGTCGCACACACTGTATATATATTTTCTGTTGTATTTTTGACTTTATGTTTTGTTTACCTCATATGTAACTGTGTTGTTTTTAAATCGCACTGCTTTGATTTATCTTGGCCAGGTCGCAGTTGTAAATGAGAACTTGTTCTCAACTGGCTTACCTGGTTAAATAAAGGTTCAATAAAAAAAATATTTAAAAAAATAAGGGAAAATACATCACCTCTCTTTCCATGTTCTGAGTGTAGTATTCCTTGTTCACATCTGATTTCGGCACGTCGTCCTTGATTGACAGCCCAGTGTCTCGGACCTGTATTGGCAAGCCTAGACGAAGGAGTAATTAACATTTTAACAGCCACCCTGAACTTGTCGGTCGTGCAATATCTCATTTTTTATACAACTCTGTGTGTGTAGTCATTCTCTAGATGGTACAGACATAACCTGGCCCAGAGGATGACTGTTCCAAATCCTGTTCTTGTTGACTCACCATACTCTAGATCCAGCAGGCAGGTCTGACAGACATTCTTTATCTTACTGCATGTCTGGCAGGCCTCTGTCTTCTTGAAGCGCATACGGGTCCCAGGACACCATCGGAACACGGTGAAGGGTCTGGCACATATCTAAGCAGGACATAGCGGAAGCAGGTCAGTCAAGGTTTACATTGCACAGTGGCATACTCTATAGCAGGGTTCTCTACTTATGCGCAGGTTTTCTTTCCGGCCCAGCACTAGCCAACACAAATAAATCAACTAGTGGTGGTCCAGATTAAATACCTTCAATAGCTAAGTTGTTGTATCAGATCTGGGCTGGAACAAAGGATTACACACACAGCATCTCCTCAGAACCTACCGTATGTGGGAGAACTCTGCTATATGTGTAACTGTGACTGATTAATCCAATTGAGCATTAATGCACTTGTGAATTTCTTACCTTGCACTCCTTGCCATACTTCTCCTTGGTCTATCAAAAATAAACAGATTGTGATACAGGATGAGTACTTGTTTTGAGTAACCATATCTAGAAGAACATGTCAATCAAAATAGCACGATTCAGCTACATGGATATGCATTTAGCAAAAAGATGGTTAGCTCCTAGCTCTCGAAAACTCTGGGCGGACTTCTGCCTTCTCCTACAGTTCTCAGCCATTAGCTTCGACCATGAGCTACAATACCGACACTGTGTTTTAACGGTTAGAAACGTCAATCATTGCTTGGGATATAGCCCTTATCTTTCATCTGCGAGAATAAAAAATATTTCTAATAAAAATATGTACTTATTGTAGCGGTTTTGCGCAAATCCATACAGCTACGGGTGCCTCCATCTGACAAACTACACTTCTGCTGCACTTCCCGAGTTACGCTTATACACAGGTGTTTGGCGCATGTTAGCACAGGTGGTCGCCTCTTGTCTTCCATCTCCAAACATGGATATACTAACCCTATGAAGGTGTGTATCAATTTAACCTTTTGTTTTTTGACAATTATTCATCACTGATATAAAACATATCCTTCTGCTTCCAAAATCGTACCTCAAGCAATGCATGTTAATGTTCAGACCGAGCGTCGGGGATCTTAATAAAACTTCCCCCTACAGAAGACGCCCTTCGTCCAATGACTTATGTTATGTGTAATGTAATTGAACGAAGAGTCATGATCAATGGCTAGTTAACTTGAGAACATTAACCCGAAGTCAGAGAATTGATTAAACGTACCATTCGAATATAAGGATTCTCTCCAAGACATGTCTGGCAGAGAATGGGAAAATCCTGTAGAAGAGAAGATGGAAACAAAACAATTAACTAACGCGTTAACTAGTTACAGTAGATACTAGTAACGTAGCTAGCTAAGGGGTTAGCTAACGATAAAGCTCAAATCTGATATTTTACGAATTAACTAGCTAGTTAGATACTTTGAATAATCGATTAAATAGTTCAAGAACATTAAATTTTTAGCTACGTAGCTGTGATGTTTACTTTATTTTGCTAATTATTAAAAAGGGCAACGACTTAGCTAGCTAGAAACCATCTCTGATTTGCAGTTAGCTAGCTAGCTAAGCGAGCTCACAGGAAAACACCAAACGTATCTCTAGTAAATTACCACTGCTTATTGACACAATCAATGTCGCAGAATAACAATTACATTTTCCTTTCAGATTAACTGAAAAATATCATTTAAAACATACCGCGTCTTCCCAATTTTGTCTATTGTAAGTGTTAGCTCCTAAAGATGTCGCCATTTTCGAAATCCTCCGTCAGCGTCTTCCTGGTAATCACTAGTTACCACAGTCACAAAGTCATAAACCCCGCCTATTTCTAAAATGTGTCTTCTTCAAATCTGATCTTAAACCTGACCCTAACCTTTAAACTAAGACCGAAAAGCACATTTTTATGATAGCCAATATGGACTTTGTGGCTGTAGTAACTAGTTGAAACCAAGTAGTTATATATACGCTAGATACACTAGATGAGCGTTTGGGGGCGTTGTGTTGAAGCCACCGTGCTTCCATCTTGGCAATCCTCCACATTTTTACATTTTAGTCATTTAGCAGACGCTCTTATCCAGAGCGACTTACAGTTAGTGAATACATATTTTTTTTATACTGGCCCCCCGTGGGAATCGAACCCACAACCCTGGCATTGCAAACGCCATGCTCTATCAACTGAGCTACATCCCTGCCGGCCATTCCCTCCCCTACACTGGACGACGCTGGGCCAATTGTGCGCCGCCCATGAGTCTCCTGGTCGCGGCCGGCTGCGACAGAGCCTGGATTCGAACCAGGATCTAGTGGCACAGTTAGCACTGCGATGCAGTGCCTTAGACCACTGCGCCACTCCACCGTCGTAAAGCATAATTTGGAAGCTATAGAAATGCATTTGTTAATGTCTACATTCGTTTTTGCTACATTTATTCTAAAACAGACACCTTAATGCATGCTTTTAAATTATATTATGTGAGCTAAACATACAAATAAAAAATTGAAAAGTACATAACATTTTCCTCAAGTATAATCTTTTAGAGATTACTAATGTTACTGTCCCCACTACAACAACAAAAAACTTAACTACATGTAATTTTGTCCTTTAAACATTTAATTGAAATACTGTAGAATTCAGTTTATTCCTATGGAGAACTGCTCCTCCTACTCCTTCTGCCAATATGGCAGACTGTTGGCTTCAAAGCCTCTCAATGGCCAATAAATAGCTACAGCAATCCAGGGTTTATATACATCGTTGGTGAAAACTCTTCTTCTTCTTTTTTTTTCTTCTTCTTCGTCTATGGTATTATGGTGGTCCGCATACATACAAGGTGCATGCCGCCACCTACTGTGTGGGCTGTGTCTGCCCACTGTCCTGGAGTGTGAATTCATTACACTTCGTCACACAAAAATGGGAGGGGCAAAAAAGGACAGGGAAAAGGGAATAAAAAATTGCCCTACCAACACAGGACAGGGTTTCCCAAACTCAGTCCTGGGGACCCCAAGGGGTGGACATTTTGGTTTTTCCCCTTGCACTACACAGCTGATTCAAATAAACAACTCATCATCAAGCTTTGAATATTTGAATCAGCTGCGTAGACAGTGCTAGGGCAAAAACCAAAATGTCCACCCCTTGGGGTCCCCAGGACCGAGTTTGGGAAACCCTGTCCTGCACCCATTAAAACTTCACCACTATTCCACTACTTTGGTCCTATCTGATCCTAGTCCCGTGTAGCTCAGTTGGTATAGCATGGCGTTTGCAATGCCAGGGTTGTGGGTTCGAGTCCCACGGGGGGCCAGTATGAAAATGTATGCACTCACTTAACTGTAAGTCGCTCTGGGTAAGAGCGTCTGCTAAATGACTAAAATGTAAAATGTACCTCAGGCCGGCGGCCTGGGAGGACGGGACACTTTCGTTCAACACACCTTGTAATTATTCTGCAGTTAAACCTCGTACGCCCAAGTACTTCTCTGCAGCTGCCACCACAACATCTATTTTCTGTGATTTATGTTTAATTTCTGCAGTAGAGTTGATAACCATGGCTATGAACACTAAGAAGCCAACCTTACTGAAGCACGTTATTCCTATGAGTCTCTATTGGCCTCAGCCTACTCACAATTGTCATCTTCAACCTAGCTCACAGGGACCCATCTTCCTCTACTACTCTCTTCACTGCCTCCGCATACGACACCTTCTGTACTACTCTGACCCTGGCTCAGCGTCTTCCTAGCATGCACTGCAGCAAAAAGCATTCTCAAGTGATCAGACCAAAACACACACACACCTTCATACATTGTCTACAGTCATTGACACACACAAACACACACACCACACAGACAGCTTTATAAAAGTGTATAAATATTATTTCAGAGTGGAAACAACATCTTCAACAATCATCTGTGGATCATTTTATTGTGTATGGTGAATAATTCTACCCGCATGCTTGTGTGTATATATAGGGGTGGTTCATTGAGGAAAGGGTAATTTACCCCCAGTCTCTCAGGTGATGATTAGGAGCATGGCCTTAGCTGAGGTTAAAGATGGCCTACTATTATAATTTTTAATAAGTATTTGGCACATTTTCACAAATCTAAGACAAACAGATCATCAAAACGGCTCGTGTTTCACAACTCTGAGCACATTTTCAATTCACTGAGTACAACAAAAATAATTCACAGTCACTTGTTCACTGAACCAAATCACTTTTTCAATTTGGATACATATTCAATCTAAGTATCTGCTTTTCAAAATGCAATATTGACTTTACTTTTGATATGATTTTCTTGTCATTTCTTAACAATACTATTACTTAGTCAAACTTCTCAAAACTGTTAACTACTTAACCAAAATATGTAGTGCCTAGTTAAAGTATATAGTTTGATAACTGCTGAACACTGTAAATGTCTATATTTTTACCTCATAAATGCATCAATTTGACATCAATTTATTTTGAAAGGTAAAACCAAATGGATATGGCTGTAAATACTACATCATCATTCTCCATCAGCCAGTGTGCTTCAATAGTTCATAGTTTAAGTGTACAGTGCACTGCTGAAATAACTGGTTTGTATATAACAATATATTCCACTCATTATCTGAATTTCATTGATACACTGTAAACGTATTAATTTTGTCAAGCAGAGAGACAGGCGATACTGTATCAGTTGACAAGTCACATAGAAAAGGTGATCTTGTACAATGTTGCATGGGGCAGAAATGGCATACAACACTGTGCTAAGTTTGTACAATAGCCAACTGCATTACAGCACCCCTATTTCCGATGAGTTGTATAAAGATAATGAAACTGTAAGACTGACATATTTCTCAACATGCTCACAACCTGCCATTGGATATAAAAATGTGTATGTCAAGTTATAGTCAAATACTGTACGGAAAATTATATTTACCATCCACTATTATTTATATTCAGCACTTAAAAAATAACAGTTTTGAAATGTGTATCTTGTATTTTTCGCTATTGGATAAAAATGTGTTTCAAAATATGTTTTATTGTCACATACACCGGGTAGGTGCAGTGGAATGTGTTGTTTACTAAACAAAATGTACTCATGGTATTTCACTGAACTTTACTCAGGGGTGAAAGATGTGTGAAACCCCAATGAATGCACAATCAAAGGTTCTGAACATAAGATAGGTGGCATTGCAAGTGTCAGTTTAGTGTTATAAGAAAATATACCACTTACATCTGAACATTTTGCCAAAGTGATTGAAAACCCCCCGAATGTGAGGCCATGAGAATAACCAAGATTAGGGATCAACACACTAATGGCGATATACAGCGCATTCGGAAAGTATTCAGACCCCTTGACTTTTTCCACATTTTGTTACGTTACAGCCTTATTCTAAAATTAATTTCCAATTTATTTTCTCAGCAATCTACACACAATACCCAATAATGACAAAGCGAAAACAGGTTTTTATTAAAAATAAATACAGAAATTACTTATTTACATAATTATTCTGATCCTTTGCTATGAGACTCTAAATTAATCTCCGGTGCATCCTGTTTCCATTGATCATCCTTGAGATGTTTCTACAACTTCATTGGAGTCCACCTGTGGTAAATTCAATTGATTGGACATAATTTGGAAAGGCACACACCTGTCTATATAAGGTCCCACAGTTGACAGTGCATGTCAAAGCAAAAACCAAGCCATGAGGTCAAAGGAACTGTCCATAGAGCGCCAAGACAGGATTGTGTAGAGGCACAGATCTGGGGAAGGGTACCAAAACATTTCTGCAGCATTGAAGGTCCCCAAGAACACAGTGGCCTCCATCATTCTTAAGTGGAAGAAGTTTGGAACCACCAAGACTCTTCCTAGAGCTGACTGCCCGGCCAAACTGAGAAATAGGGGAGAAGGGCCTTGGTCAGGGAGGTGACCAAGAACCCGATGGTCACTCTGACAGAGCTCCAGAGTTTCTCTGCGGTGATGGGAGTACCTTCCAGAAGGACAACCATCTCTGCAGCACTCCACCAATCAGGCCTGAATGCCAAGCGTCATGTCTGGAGAAAACCTGACACCATCCCTACGGTGAAGCATGGTGGTGGCAGCATCATGCTGTGGGGATGTTTTTCAGCAGCAGGGAGACTAGTCAGGATTGAGGGAAAGATGAACGGAGCAAAGTACAGAGAGATCCTTGATGAAAACCTGCTCCAGAGCGCTCAGGACCTCACACTGGGGCGACAGTTCACCTTCCAACAGGACAACGACCCTAAGCACACAGCCAAGACAACGCAGGAGTGGCTTCGGGACAAGTCTCAATGTCCTTGAATAGCCCAGCCCGAGCTCAGACTTAAACCTGATCGAACATCTCTGAAGAGACCTGAAAATAGCTGTGCAGCGACACTCCCCATCCAACCTGACAGAGATTGAGAGGATCTGCAGAGAAGAATGGGAGAAGCTCCCCAAATACATCATACCCAAGAAGACTCGAGGCTGTAATTGCTGCCAAAGGTGCTTCAACAAAGTACTGAGTAAAGGGTCTGAATACTTATGTAAATGTGATATTTCCGTTTTTTATTTTTAGTAAATTTGCAAAAATTTCTAAACCTGTTTTTGCATTGTCATTATGGGGTATTGTGTGTAGAGTGATGAGGGGGGGAAACTATTTAATACATTTTAGAATAAGGGTGTAACGTAACAAAATGTGGAAAAAGTCAAGGGGTATGAATACTTTCCGAATGCACTGCAGGGCTATGTATGACAGTGATGGCAGGCACAGATATGATGAGCCATGTATCTGTTGAAGAGCAATGGCCAACTGTAAACTCAGGGGACTTTCGGGTCCCTGCCCCATTAATGTCAGAAGGCATCTAGTATGAAACCCATTTTCCTTCAGAGCAAGAGAGGGAGATTATTCTTATCACATCAATAATATTCAGTGGAATGCCATACAAGCATCATTGACCATAGTCATTTTTCCATATAATTTTTATTTAAAAAATGCAATAAGCCCAATCGAAAGTTGCAATGAGTCCTATTAGCTTGTTTTCAACATGCAATGCTTTATAAAACAAAATATACACACGTTTGTTTTGTTTTAGAGGGGGGTTTACTGGAGGTGTAATTACGCCCTCTAGCGACCATTCGCTACTCCGAGAAGGCGACGCGTGAAGGAGGGAGACAAGTCCTCATGTTTCTCTCCCCCAGTAACAAACCACATATAAACCAGGACGCCCCAGTACTGGTAAAGCTATCTACTGCCTGATTCCAAACTTCAAATCCAGTTTTTATACATCAAGCGGGTCGTGTCGACGAAACAATCAAGTGGGTAAGTTGCTATTGAGTTAAATGTGTTTGTCTAGTAAGCGTGCAGCAGGAAAGCACGCGTTTTTATGGGAACGCTAGCCTCTGAAAGTCCCCCTTTCTCCGAATTCGACTCTCAAGAGTGAGTGGCAGCTATCTAGCTAGCTAAGCTACAAAGCAACGAGGACATAGCTATTTAGCTAGATATGTAAATGGTCGTGTGTAAAATCTTAACTACGGTAAGCTGTCTTTATAACAAAACAAAGAGTTTAGTGATTCATAATTCTGGTAAACTGCCACGCTATTGCATGATAGCTAGCTTGCTAGCCTTATCAGGTGGTGACGTTTAGTTTTTCACTAATTGAATTAGCCAGCTAGTTCTGCTAGCCAGCTAACTACATTTTACATTTTAGTCATTTAGCAGACGCTCTTATCCAGAGCGATTTACAGTTAGAGTACATACATTTATTTTATTTTTTTCATGCCCCGTGGGAATCGAACCAACAACCCTGGCGTTGCAAGCGCCATGCTCTACCAACTGAGCTACACGGGGCCCATCTAGTTAGATAGGTGGGATAGCATTTACGTACATTGTAGCTAGAGCATTTGTTTTCATGGACAGTTGCTGAGTAATGATTGATGATTAGATCTAACGCTTACTCATCCACTTAGATTTTAGAATACTCACTTTGCTTTGGGCTGATGAATATAAAACAACATAGTAAAAATGATATATTGAATGCATTTGAATGCATCTTATTATGCCAACGTTTAAATGTAACCAGACTGGTTTCAAATGCACACTTTATAATATGCGTTAATGTGAGAACTCCAGTGATGGAGCCTACCACAATGCAATTCACACGTAAACCATAACATGTGTTTTTTGTATACTTGGCCCTTGCTACTAAGTTGGTCAATTATGCACCTAGTTTGAGTGTAATAACAGACGTGTAGCTAACTAAACATTTACATTTTAGTCATTTAGCAGACTCTCTTATCCAGAGCAACGTGCAGATAATGAGTGCATACATTTTCAAACATGCAATAATCCCAATTTTTGGATGTCACCTGTGTGAGATGAAGTAGGCTACCTTTGAGTTGACTGGTTTGTTGTGCAAGGCCATTTCAAATCGAATCAGTTTGCTTTCAGAAAGTATTCATGCCTCTTAACTTATTACACATTCTGATGTTACAGCCTGAATTCAAAATGGATGAAATATATCTTTTTTCTCTCACCCATCTACACACAATACCTCATAATGACAAAGTGAAAATTTATTTTTTGAAATGTTTGCAAATGTATTGACAATTAAATACAGATATCTCATTTACAGAAGTATTCACACCCCTGGGCCAATACATGTTAGAATAACATCTGGCAGCGATTACAGCTGTTAGTCTTTATGGATTGTACAATATTTGCACATTATTATTTTAAATTCTTCAAGCTCTGTCAAGTTGGTTGTTGATAATTGCTAGACGGCCATTTTCAAGTCTTACCATAGATGTTCAAGCCAAAACTGTAACTAGGCCACTCAGGAACATTCAATGTCGTCTTGGTAAGCAACTTGGCTGAAAGGTGAATTTGTCTCCAAGTGTCTGTTGGAAAGCAGACTGAACCAGGTTTTTCTCTATGATTTTGAGTGTGGAGTAACTAAAATGTTGATCCATCCTCAGTTTTCTCCTATCACAGCCATTAAACTCTATCTGTTTTAAAGTCACCATTGGCCTCATGGTGAAATCCGTGAGTGGTTTCCTTCCTCTCCTGCAACTGAGTTAGGAAGGACGCCTGTATCTTTATAGTGACTGGGTGTATTGATACAGCATCGAAGTGTAATTAACTTCACCATGCACAAAGGGATATTCAATGTCTCATTTATTTAATTTTTTTACCCATCTACCAATAGGTGCCCTTCTTTGCGAGGCATTGGAAAATCTCCCTGGTCTTTGTGGTTGAATCAGTGTTTCATATTCACTGCTCGACTGAGGGACCTTACAATGATCTGTATGTTTGGGGTACAGAGACGAGGTAGTCATTCAAATGTTAAACACTATTATTGCACTGAGTGAGTCCATGCAACGTATTATGTGACTTGTTAAGCACATTTTTACTCCTGAACTTATTTAGGCTTGCCATAACAAAGGGGTTGAATACTTATTGACTCAAGACATTTCAGCTTTTCATTTTTAATTAGGAAATGTTTCTAAAAACATTATTACACTTTGACATTATGGGGTATTGTGTGTTGACCAGTGACACAACATATCAATTTAATCCATTTTTAAGTTCAGGCTGTAACACAACAAAATGTGAAAAAAGTCAAGGGTTGTGAATACTTTCTGAATGCACTGTATGTTCAAGGTCTTGGCTGGGTTTATTTTGTGTTCAGCAACGGCTCCTTACAGCATAATCCATGCACACCAATAGCCAATTCTCATTTACATGTAAAAGGACCCATGAGCACCAACGTGATAGGAGCATGTGAAATGAAAGCTAGGAGTCTATATTTTTGAGAAATTAAGGCATATATATTTACATTTTTCAATCATTTTCCATCCTAAAAATGTGGAATAAGCAAATACTGTGATTTCTGGTCAGACAGACGGAAAAGGGGTCTTCGAAAACATCTACCAGAAAAAGTCTTAACGTGTTAGAAATGCATCAAAACACAGTTTTGAAGTAAAGACACCTGCCAACTAATATCAACACTTTTTGTATATTTTCACTGAACAAAAATATAAACGCAACATGTTAAGTGTTGGTCCCATGTTTCATGAGCTGAAGTAAAAGGTCCCATAAATGTTCCATGCGCACAAAAAGCTTATTTCTCTAAAATTTTGTGCACAAATTTGTTTACATCCCTGTTAGTGAGCATTTCTCCGTTGCCAAGATAATCCATCCACCTGACAGGTGTGGCATATCAAGAAGCTGATTAAACAGTATGATTATTACAAAGGTGCACCTTGTGTAAGGTGCAACAAAAGGCCACTCTAAAATGTGCAGTTTTGTCACACAACACAATGCCACAGATGTCTGATGTTTTGAGAGAGTGTGCAGTTGGCATGCTGACTGCAGGAATGTCCACCAGAGCTGTTGCCAGAGAATTGAATGTTAATTTTGCTACCATAAACCGCCTCCAATGTCGTTTTACAGAATTTGGCAGTACGTCCAACCGGCCTCACAACCGCAGACCACGTGCATGGTGTGGTGTGGGCGAGCGGTTTGCTGATGTCAACGTTGTGAACCCCATGGTGGCGGTGGGATTATGGTATGGGCAGGCATAAACTACGGACATCAAACAATTGTATTTTATCAATTTCAATTGTAATGCACATAGATACCGTGACGAGATCCTGAGACCCTTTGTCATTTACATTTTAGTCATTTAGCAGACACTCTTATCCAGAGCAACTTACAGTTAGTGAGTGCATACATTTTATTTTTATTTTTCATACTGGCCCCCCGTTGGAATCGAACCCACAACCCTGGCATTGCAAGCGCCATTCTCTACCAACTGAGCTACATGGGGCCCGTCGTGCCATTCATCCGCCGCCATCATGTTTCAGCATGATAATGCACGGCCCCATGTCGCCAAGGATCTGTACACAATTCCTGGAAGCTGAACATTTCCCAGTTCTTCCATGGCCTGCATACTCACCAGACATGTCACTCATTTGAGCATGTTTGGCATGCTTTGGATCGACGTGTACGACAGCGTGTTCCAGTTCCCGCCAATATCCAGCAACTTAGCACAGCCATTGAAGAGGAGGGGGAGATGTGTCGTGCTGCATGTGGAAAATGGTGCATATCTATATTCCCAGTCGTGGACTAATGAATTTATTTCAATTGACTGATTTCCCTTCTATGAACTGTAACTCAGGCTCTCTGCTTTACAGCGCTGTATAGATTTCAACTGACAGCCCTTCTAAATGTGTGTACCACGCACAACAAAAAATATGCCCCCATCTCTTTTGCTAATTGGGCTTCTTTTGCAGTTTTTTTTGTGAGGGTGGTAATAAATACAGTTTTGATGTCATACAAGCAAGCCACACACCCGTGAGTACAAATGTGCACTTCACATTTCCATATTTGAAAACTCATGTCATTTACAGTATCAAAGTTTATGATCACTATGATTGTCGTACAGTTAAAAGGATGACATGTGTTATACCTTGGGTTGTCCTGAAAGGAATGAGCCTATGATTGTCGTACAGTTAAAAGGATGACATGTGTTATACCTTGGGTTGTCCTGAAAGGAATGAGCCTATGATTGTCGTACAGTTAAAAGGATGACATGCGTTATACCTTGGGTTGTCCTGAAAGGAATGAGCCTATGATTGACGTATTGTGAAGAAGATTAGCCGTGGAACAGACTCATAACTCCATTCTATACACACCAAAATTACAATGTTTGTCTGAAGTGCCATGTGAAAGACTAACGCCCTAAGATCGTGTTTGATAACTTAGCTAGTCGTTTTGGCAATAGAATAAGCTTTCAAATGATACCCACCTGACCCAGATTGAGATTTATAATGGAATGTTTTTGCATTGCGTAAACAACAACAGTAATTGTGGGGATGCAGGGCTGTGTTCTAAACAAAAACTAAGTGTGCTTGCTTTAGTTCCTCAATGGCAAAGCTAGGAGAGCTAAAAAAAAAAACAACAACATATATTTGAAGGCTCTTTCCTTATGTCATAAAAGTGCATTGAAATGACTTAGGAACTGTGCACAGTGGAGAGGTGTGAATGGCCACGGAGACACCAGTTCGAGCTCTCACCCATTATCGTTTTCTCTTATGTTGCACCTACCCCCACATTTTCAGGAATACTCTTATCATGTTACTGAATGTATCCAGAGTATTTTCAGATTTCGTTATTGACAAATGCTGCGAAAAGTACAGTAAATGTAAAATGCACAATATCAGCAGTGTAATGTTTGGAGTCAGTCTTGTCAGGTGAACTGTTTTCCTCACCTTTTGGTCTGATAATTTACCCATGATCTCCAAAGTGTTCTCTTTTAATTGCTGCCATGCTCATCCATTTGCTTTTTATAGTTCTTCTGTAAGAAACATTTAAACGTGGTCCTATCCATATAGGCCGATTTTTCCACTAGTGTAAAGTGTTAAGCCTCCGAAACGCGTCTCCTATGTGATGGATTGTAGAGATAGTAATACTAACCAATATTGTACTCTCTCCTTATGCCACCATTAGTGTAATTTCAGCCGCAAGCAATCTCGTTTCAGCCCATATTGTGCTGGTATAACCTGTCTAATAGACCTTTTAGCAAAATGAAGACCAGCTGTTTTTACACAGTAATCTTTTTAATGTTTTATGGCTCCGCACTGTAGATTGTAGTGTACTTGAGAATGATCTCTCTGAGCTTTGAAATGCTCTTTAAAAAGCGGCACTTTTTCTAGGTATTATCAAGATCATCCTAGACTTGTGCAATATCCATTAGTATATTCCATTTAAACCGTTACCAGAGATGGTTATGCATGTAATAGTGCGCTGCAGATTGATATGCTCCTCAGAATGTCATCCCATGCTCCCATAACAGGCATTGTGTCGGTGTCCGGTTGCAATATTGGTCAATTGAGTTTGTAATGTAATGAATGGGGAGGCAATCTACTTAAAGAGCCATTTGGAGGCTGTGAAGCATGACCTGGGTTGCTCATCAGGCCTTCTATTGTTGTTTGATTGTGCAGTAATGTTCCCATTTGTAATTCATTTAATTAATTAAATTAAATTATAGTCATTTAGCAGACGCTCTTATCCAGAGCGACTTACAGTTAGTGAGTGCATACATTTTTTCCCCCATTTTTTTTTCTTCATACTGGCCCCCCGTGGGAATCGAACCCACAACCCTGGCGTTGCAAGCGCCATGCTCTACCAACTGAGCTACACGGGGATGAATAACAGTTATGAATAACGGTTACTTAATAACAGTTAAGTAGCTCATCTCCCATTCAGATAGTTGTATCAAGGGGTTCTACATGGTCCATGATTGAACAAAATAAGTAACCGTAAGATGACAAACTTACTCAAATCGAAGTTTATTTGTCACGTGCACACATCAAGAATCAAATGCCATCTACAAAAATCCCCCAAATAACAAGTATTAATAAAAAGGGAAAGGGTCAAACAAGTAATAAAAACTGGTATGAGAAGTACGTGATGAATATTCAGTATGAACGATTGATCAAAATGGAGTGTTTTATTTAAGTAGTAAAGTGACTGTATAGCAGCTTTAATAAATAATAACAGCAGTGATACATCATCAGTCCCATCATTCTGGCTCTGTAGGTCGAAATATACTCAACAAAAATACAAACGCAACAATTTCAACGATTTTACAGAGTTACAGTTCATATAAGGAAATCAGTCAATTGAAATAAATTAATTAGTACCTAATCTATGGATTTCACATGACTGGGCAGGGGCGCAGCCATGGGTGGGCCTGTGAGGGCATAGGCCCACCCACTTGGGAGCGAGGCCCAGCCAATCAGAAGTTTTTCACTACAAACAGGCTTTATTACATACAGAAATACTCCTCGGTTTCATCAGCTGGCCGGGGGGCTGGTCTCGGACGATCCCGCAGGTGAAGAAGCCGGATGTGGAGGTCCTGGGCTAGAGAGGTTACATGTGGTTGTGAGGCTGGTTGGACGTACTGCTAAATTCTCTAAAACCACGTGGTAGAGAAATGTAAAATTCTCTGACAACGGCTCTGGTGGACATTCCTGCATTCAAAATGCCAGTTGCACGCTCCCTCAATTTGAGACATCTATGGCATTGTGTTGTGTGGCAAATGTTTGCGTCCTTTTATTTTCCCCAACACAAGGTGCACCTGTGTAATGATCATGATGTTTAATCAGCTTCTTGATATGGCACACCTGTCAGGTGGATGGATTATATTGGCAAAGGAGAAATGCTCACTAACAGGGATGTAAGCAAATTTGTGCGCACAATTTGAGAAATACGCTATTTTGTGCGCATGGAACATTTCTGGTATTTTATTTCAGCTCATGAAACATGGGACCAACACTACATGTTGCGTTTTTATATTTTTGTTCAGTATTTATTTGTCAGCACACTGTCATGAAGTATGAATAGGCCTAACTCAATTCTATAAATTCTGGCAGCACGCTTCCTACCAAAGCAAAAAAACGTACCATAATGCCACTAACTTAACCACATAACTGCCTAACGTTACCCTTTACATTCGTATCCATATGCGGTTGAAAATTGCTAATTTGGACACTGCTAAACACCTAAATTGGAACGTGGTGGCTGTACAGTAACATGCTATACATGACGTCAGAGTTCAGGCTCTGTGCTTCAGTGCGCTGTGTGGGTTTTGACTGACAGCCGTTCTGAACTTTAGCACCTCACGCGAGAAGAAGTTGCCCCAATACCTCCCGCTAATTGGGCAACTTCAGCAAATTCTTTGTTTTGAGAGAAATGCTGTATAAAAAATATAAATAATAAGTTAACTGAACACATTCTCATTTACAGCAACAACCTGGGGAATAGTTACAGGGGAGAGGAGGGGGGATGAATGAGCCAATTGGAAGCTGAGGATGATTAGGTGGCAATGATGGTATGAGGGCCAGATTGGGAATTTAGCCAGGACACCGGTGTTAACACCCCTTCTCTTACGATAAGTACCATGGGGTCAGGACACCCATTTTTAACGTCCCATCCGAAAGACGGCACCCTACACAGGACAATGTCCCCAATCACTGTAAATTAAGAGGACTGTGTATTTTGAAAGATGAGACGTTGAGGATTATAATAAATACCTCTGTCATACAAGCGAGCCAAACACCCATGAGTCCAGATGTGCACTTCACATTTCCATATCATAAAACTGGTGATATACAGTGTCTATGTTTTATGTACAGTTACAAAATGGCATGTTGTCGTACCCTGGGTTGTTCTGAACCAAAATGATGATCGGTTTCCCTGAATTGCGTTGTGAAAGCCTAACACTGGAATAATGTATTTTGTAACTTAGCTAGTCGTGTTGGCAATATAACAGGCTTTCAAATTATGCCCACCTGACCCAGATTGCAATTTATAATGGGCTGTTTTTGGATTGCATAAACAACATTTACATTTTAGTCATTTAGCAGACGCTCTTATCCAGAGCGACTTCCAACAGTAATTGTGTGATTGCAGGGATGTGTTCCAAAGAGAACTACAGGTGTTCTTGCTCTAGTTCCTCAACGGCACAGCTAGGAGAGCAACAAAAAGTACCTTTATAGTTGAAGACTCTTCTTTGTCATAAAAGTGCATTGAAATGACTTAATAACTGTCCACACTTTGGAGAGGTGTGTGGCCACTTGGAGACACCAGTTAGTCCTCTCACTCAAACCCTTGTCATTTGTTTGTTTTATTTTGCACCTACCCCACATTTTCCAGGAATATTCTTATGTTACTGAATGTATCCAGAGTATTTTCAGATTTCGTTATCAACAAATTCGGTGAAAAGTACAGTAAATGGAAAATGCACATAAAATCAAGTGTCAAGTTTGGATTCAGTCCTGTCAGGTGAACTGTTGTCCTCACCTTTTGGTCTAATCATTTTCCCATAATCTCCAAACTGTTCCCTTTCGATTGCTACGATGGTAATGCATACACTTTTTATATTTCTTCTTTAAGAAACATTTCAGATTCAGGAGGGGGTTTGTTCGGCCCTGCCTGTGTGTTGTTGGTAGCCATAAGTGAAGGGACCGACCCACGTAATGCCTTAAGCGCTGCCTGCCTGTCACTGGTCCTCGTCCCTGTAGTGCCAGTCAGCCAGCATCTCTCTCCCCTCCAGCTCTCATTCTGTTCGACGTGGAGGAAAGAGTAATTGATCTCCAGGAGGAGCGTGCCAAATCTGGGGACCGCGTAACAATTTGTCTTCTTCACAGAGGTACTGCCAAGTTCTGCCTGGCCGCCCAGTCCCCCCCTCCACCCTCTGCTGGAACCAACACTGAGCAAGCTGTCACTTTGACACTCTGTCAACACACTTTGCCTCTCTGTCAACATTTGTGTTAAACTTGCCCAAGTATCAACTCCTTTTCATTCACGGTGGAATACATCAGCAGCTGGCCTCTTATCTCTTGGCAGGACGAGCTGCTTGACTTCATTAATAAGGTGCATGTGGTGTTTTGAAATGTGTGGGGTTTAAGTTCAGATAGTGACAGATTATGATATGAAAGAGGAGATCTGTCTAACTACTCTAAGGCACAGTTACAGGCAAGTTTACCCTTTCGTTAGATGTATGCCTAGGCCTCCATCAGTTGTAAAAACCCCCATGTCAGACATACTGTATTCAAAGTCCAGGGCCCAGTTTCCCAAAAGCATCTTAAGACTAAGTTCATCCTTAGAACCTTCGTAGGAGCATCGTTAAATCTGAGCTGTTTCCCAAAACCATCGTTATTAACAGCTAAGTGCGTCGTCAGATGCTTTTCTGCCCTCCACTTTATATACAGAATCTCAGCTGAACATAAACCATGTGATTCTATCAGTCTCTCTGACCACCGATAACTTCAGAACAAAGTTGACTACAAATACAAAGTTGCCAATGTCTTTGCAATTTGATACAAACAAGCGACGTATAAAAATATGCTTCAAATGAAAACTGAGATGACTGCATTAAAATATAAATAATTGAAATACATTTCATGTTCAATCAGTTGTTCTATTTTACTACTTGTACGCTACTGTCTGTAATTTGTCTCAATATATTTCACGATGTGTAGCCTAACGTGCGCAATGATATGTCAAATCTGTGATTTAGTGCATTTTTATAGGGTAAGCATCCTCAATATTTGCAGCCTTAGGTGGTAGGCCAAATATCTCTCCCAGGAATTGATCTGTTGTCAGTATTGTGAAATAATGTTAAGGTAAGATTTGAATGGAGAAAGCTGATCCAAGAGCAGCCTTGCCATTCTTTCGATCCTATCAGTATCGAAACATGCTCCAACGACGCGCTTAGCGACCGTTCTCTCTGCGTGGTGTTCTGGGAAACGCATGTTACATCTTCGGCCATTCTAGGGAAGATGATTTTGTTAAAACACTTGAAAGCCTAAGTTCTATCGGGAAACCAGGCCCTGGTTCATTCTGTGTTCGTCTGTGCATGCGTGGAGCCAACTAGCTGATTTTTCTGTAATGACTGGGATTACACTGTTGATCCATGTGTCTTACACTAATGATTATCCAGGTGTCCTTGCTACTATTGTAAACCACACTAATGATATTTGTTTGGAGGGATATCAGCTCATTACGTTTATTCTACTTGACTGGTTGAAATGGAATTAGGATTTACTGAGAGTAGAGTGATGAAAAGCAGATTCGCTGTCTGCTCACATGTTCAGAATGCAGTTTATTGTATCATGGCATAGACAGTGTCTCTAAATGCTATGAGAATGTGCAACAGTTTTTTATACTAATTCGTCACTTATTACTCTGTGGAGACCGGAGTTAAATAAGTTTGTTGTCAGTATGTGTCTTCCTTTTATGCAGCAGTGTTTGTGCCAGTCTTCTGGTTAGTCCGGTTTGACTCGACAGTGTCATGCAGGTCCAGATTGATTTAATTAGGAGAGATCGCGGAAGATAGATTCTCACCAACCAATCTGCGCCAAGTTAGATTTGGCTGATGTCCACGTTGTTGTTGTCACAATTGATGTGAACAGTGTTGTTGACAGTAAAGAGCCTCTGACGCATGAGCCACCATGTTTCAGTCCGTGTCAAATTAGCAAAACCCTACGATTAGTGCCCTTAGTACAGCGTTTAGAATTTGCCATTGCCAGCTTGACACTCAGGGTTGCAACATCTTTTAATTTGCACAAGCATCCTCATTAACACACATTGTTCAATGCATGCTCTCTCATTACCAGTGTACATTTGTCACACTGTAAGGCTTATTAAATGGCAATAAATCCACTGATCTGACAAACCAGTGAGGTCTGAAAGGAACCTGTTAGCATCATGATAAATGCCCGGGCAGGCCAGCAGCAAAAATGACACAGGAATAATGCTGCGTAGGCTATAACGTTAATCTGAGTATGATCCGATAATCTGGTGGGAATGAGCCATGCAGCGCTACCACTGCAGGTGGCCTCCACTGTTAGTGTTAGTATTAAGCCTGCATTTGTAATCACATGGATCCAGATAAGCAAATCTCCATTCAGCCAACGTGAATTAGGCTACGTGCATTTTGACAGTGTAAAACGTTGACGTGCGCACAGTGGTTTACCATCAGCCAGCCGTGATACAGTAGGAAGTCTGCTGCTAGGTGATTTTCCCCAGGTGAGATTGGCATGATGGTCCCAGTCTACAGTAGGGCTTAGTGATATATTTACTGGGTTTACTGTGGGATTTCAGTATTCTATAATATTACAGTTTACTTTACACCAAGCTTTCTATTCTACACACAAATATTAGATGTATGTGTCTGCAGTCCCATGTTCTATTGATATGAAATGATTGGGAGTTTTGGCCATGTCGCCCAACCTTCGGCTCTCTAGGTTGACTTTTGTTACAATCCAGGTTTTCACCGCTCTCATGCACCAGAGTATGGAACGGTCACAATGAGTGATGTTTAAAACTCGTTTTTTTAGGTTTCTTTTATCAGTCAGGGATGGTGCCTTGTCTTGTTCTGAACATGAATTGATGAGAAGCATTCACGTCAGTGTTGAGTCAGAGATTGTAGGGCAGGTCTCTCGCAGTAGGACTAGCCAGTATTCCCTCATGGATGTAAAGCTTACTGCTGTCCCTTTGTGACTTTGGGTCTCGGGTGCAGTCAGTCATTCTATTGGTTTTGCAGCCCTGTATCTGTACTTCTAATATTTTGTATTTATTAAGGATCCCCATTAGTTCCTGCCAAGGCAGCAGCTACTCTTCCTGGGGTTTATTAAGGATCCCCATTAGTTCCTGCCAAGGCAGTAGCTACTCTTCCTGGGGTTTATTAAGGATCCCCATTAGTTCCTGCCAAGGCAGCAGCTACTCTTCCTGGGGTTTATTAAGGATCCCCATTAGTTCCTGCCAAGGCAGTAGCTACTCTTCCTGGGGTTTATTAAGGAGCCCCATTAGTTCCTGCCAAGGCAGTAGCTACTCTTCCTGGGGTTTATTAAGGATCCCCATTAGTTCCTGCCAAGGCAGCAGCTACTCTTCCTGGGGTTTATTAAGGATCCCCATTAGTTCCTGCCAAGGCAGTAGCTACTCTTCCTGGGGTTTATTAAGGAGCCCCATTAGTTCCTGCCAAGGCAGCAGCTACTCTTCCTGGGGTTTATTAAGGATCCCCATTAGTTCCTGCCAAGGCAGCAGCTACTCTTCCAGGGGTTTATTAAGGATCCCCATTAGTTCCTGCCAAGGCAGCAGCTACTCTTCCTGGGGTTTATTAAGGATCCCCATTAGGTCCTGCCAATGCAGCAGCTACTCTTCCTGGGGTTTATAAAGGATACCCATTAGGTCCTGCCAAGGCAGCAGCTACTCTTCCTAGTGTCCAAACAAGATTAAGGCAATTACAACACAAAAATAAACAGTACATCATAAAGCACATTATTACACCACTGCTCTACCACTACATATCTACAATACAAAATGTATAATATTACAACATTTCAATGTACGTGTGCGCAGAGTGCCTGTGTTTCTCTTCAAGTTGTAGTTTTATGTTTTTTCAATCTGATTTTACTCTGCTTCAGTTACATGATGTGGAATAGAGTCCCATGTAGTCATGGCTCTATGTAGTACTGTGCGTTTCCCAGAGTCTGTTTTGGACTTGGACTGTGAAGAGACCCCTGGTGGCATGTCTTGTGGGGTATGTATGGGTGTCTGAGCTGTGCGCTAGTCGCTTAAACAGACAGTTAGGTGCTTTCAACATGTCAATACCTCTTACAAAGACAAGTAAAAAAAAATGTGCACTACAATAATATAGATTTGTTGTCCGGATGGCAGCAATTTTCCTGTAATTCTACACTTTTTGCCTTATACCTAATTCTTATGCTATCTGAGTGACTCAAACATGTGGTCCTCTGTAGCTCAGCTGGTAGAGCACGGCGCTTGTAACGCCAAGGTAGTGGGTTCGATCCCCGGGACCACCCATACACAAAAAAATGTATGCACGCATGACTGTAAGTCGCTTTGGATAAAAGCGTCTGCTAAATGGCATATTATATTATATTATTATAATTATATTATAAACATAACAAAATCAACGGGGGGCCGATGCCATGACATTTTTTGGACGTTTTTATTTTGATGATTGTTAGTTCTCAATGATCAAATTTTTACGTACTTCATATCTGGTTTCAGTCGTTTAAATTTACACTGAAAATGTTTTACCGCCCCAAAAAATATTTTTTAAAATCTCTATATGTATGTATACACTGAACAAAGATATAAACGCAAAATGCAACAATTTCAAAGGTTTTACTGAGTTAATGTCACATGACTGGGAATACAGATAAGCATCTGTTGGTCACAGATACCTTACAGAAAAGGTAGGGGCGTGGATCAGAAAACCAGTCAGGATCTGGTGTGACAACAATTTGCCTCGTGCAGCGCTACACATCTCCTTTGCATAGAGATGCAGATGAGCTTCCCTGAGTCGGTTTCTGAAGAAATAATTTTTGTAAACCCACAGTTTCATCAGCTGTCCAGGTGGCTCGTCTCACACCATCCCGCAGGTGAAAAAAATTGACGTGTGGTGTGGTTGTGAGGCCGGTTGGACGTACTGCCAAATTCTGTAGAACGACGTTGAAGGCAGCTTACGGTAGAGAAATTAAGATTACATTCTCTGGCAACAGCTCTGCTGTACATTCCTGCAGTCAGCATTCCAGTTGCACACTCCCTCAGACATCTGTGGCATTGTGTTGCGTGACAAAACTGCACATTTTAGTGGCCTTTTATTGTGCCCAGCACAAGGTGCACCTGTGTAATGATCATACTGTTTAATCAGCTTCTTGATATGCCACACCTGCCAGGTGGATGGTTTATCTTGGCAAAGGAGAAGTGTTTACTAACAGGGATACATTTGTAAAAATATATATTTGCTGTGGTGGCCACGATTTTAGCAGGTAGTCAACAATTTGTTCACCTCTTCCACACTCACTTTACATAATTCAAAAGTACAATGCTTGTTTTTCATATTTTGGTCAGTTATGCATGGATGTGTAGGTTGAATTTGCTAATCTTGCCAGTAAATGGATTCTCCATTTAAAATGTGTAATGCGTAGATGTGCAGTAGCTTTGTTTCTTAACTCCAGTGGACACTGTTTACATCCCTAATGATGTCAGGCACCAATGTCTTGATGGGTATTTGTTGCAGAAAGCACTCCAGAATTGTTCACTTTAAATGAAGCAAAACTGAAGAGATTGTCATGCACTGTTTAACAATTATTATATAGTAATTGCTCCTGTTAGTGGGATGTAATGACATTTGATTATGCAGCCTGTGTACTTGTTCCATTCCAGTTTGTGAGATTGCGTCAATGTGTTTACAGAGAGAGCAACAGCGCCAAGTAGAGAAGGGTCACTGCATCACACAGCCCTGGAAGAAATGCTCAATCCCAGACAGGGGCAAGGCCAGAAATTTGTCTCAGTTAAATAGTTTTTCAAAATGGGTTGCTCTAACTTGCTCACAGAATGTTTTGAATAGCTGATTTAGCTAATCTCAGTGCTTGCACATATGGCTATTATTTCACTAGCTTTTTTCCTTCCGTCAGCCCAAGTGTGATCTCTTCCAGGCAAGCGAGCTGTTTGAATTACATTGCTGTTGGAGGGGGAAAAAATGGGGTTCAAATGTCAAGAGCGGTGACAAAATGACTGACTTGTTCAAGCCCCTCTGCTCCCGAGACACTTCCCTTCTCTCATGATGTAATTCCCCTGCTCTGGCTGGCGTGGAGCCCTGGAACACACCCATCTCACATGGACATCTGATTTATTTTCTTATTACATTGCGCACTGGAATGTTCTATCCAATCTTCTGATACATTTTTCCCAAATGCATGTATTTCTGTCTTCTGGGAAAGACTGATTTTGCTGTTGAAGTAGATTTCTGTCATCCCCCGTTCTCTCTCTGACATAGTCTACTGTAACAAGAGTGTCTATATGAAGGGGATACTGCTGCAGCACATCCCACCCTCCTTTTTCTACTTTCCCTTTACATCTATTAAGACTCAATGTTGTTGCAATCTAAGAGTTGATGTTCTGTTTTATTCCAGTGTTTTCCTACTAGTGCCGGCTCTCGGCTATACAGCCGATTACTCATTTTCAGGCGGCTGCTTTTTCCTCTTAAATTAACTAGGCTACTTTTCAATTCGCTAGTCAGAAAAGCAGAGCCCTCTCCCGCTAGAATGAACAATATGCATCTTCTAGCAATCTATTGATAGGAGAGTCGCCTGTCGGTCACAAAGTCAGCGATGACAGGGAAACACTGCTGGTTTGACAGTCTGTCCCGCCTCTCGGTACCTGGTTGTGTTGCTGTGGTGGAAGAGAGCATGAATTTACACGTCCCATATAATGCCCTTTATCTACTTCCCCAGATTTGGATGAACTCTAGTTAGCATTAACCCCAGTGAAACTACACTACATGGTCAAATGTATGTGGACACCCCTTCAAATTAGTGGATTCAGCTATTTCAGCTATATCCGTTGCTGACAGGTGTATAAAATCATGCACACAGCTATGCAATCTCCATAGACAAACATTGGCAGTATAATGGGCTTACTGAAGAGCTCGTGGACTTTCAACGTGGCACCATCATAGGATGCCACCTTTCCAACAAGTCAGTTTGTCAAATTTCTGCCCTGCTAGAGCTGCCCCGGTCAACTGTAAGTGCTGTTATTGTGAAGTGGAAACGTCTAGGAGCATCAACGGCTAAGCAGCCAAGTGGTAGGCCACACAAGCTCACAGAACGGGACCGCCGAGTGCTGTAGCGCGTAAAAATTGTCTGTTTTTGGTTGCAACACTCACTAAAGAGTTCCAAACTGCCTTTGGAAGCAACGTCAGCACAATAACTGTTTGTCGGGAGCTTCATGAAATGGGTTTCCATTGCCGAGCAGCCACTGGAGTGGTGTAAAGCTCGCCGCCTTTGAAATCTGGAGCAGTGGAAACGCGTTCTCCGGAGTGATGAATCACGCTTCACCAGCTGGCTGTCCGGCGGACGAATCTGGGTTTGGCCATGCCAGGAGAACGCTACCGGCGCCAATGCGTAGTGGCAACTGTAAAGTTTGGTGGAGGAGGAATAATGGTCTGGGGCTGTTTTTCATGGTTCGTGCTAGGCCCCTTAGTTCCAGTGAAGGGAAATCTTAACACTACAGCATACAATGACATTCTAGACGATTCTGTGCTTCCAACTTTGTGGCAACAATTTGGGGAAGGCCCTTTCCTGTTTCAGCATGACAATGCCCCCGTGCACAAAGCGAGGTCCATACAGAAATTGTTTGTTGAGATCGGTGTGGAAGAACTTGACTGGCCTGCACAGAGCCCTGACCTCAACCCCACCTTTGGGATGAATTAGAACGCTGACTGCGAGCCAGGCCTAATTGCCCAACATCAGTGCCCAACATCACTAATGCTCTTGTGGCTGAATGGAAGCAAGTCCCCGCAGCGTCATTCCAACATCTAGTGGAAAGCCTTCCCAGAAGATTGGAGGCTGTTATAGCAGCAAAGGGGGGGCTAAGTCCATATTAATGCCCACGATTTTGGAATGAGATGTGATTTTGGACGAGCAGGTGTCCACATAATTTTAGTTATGTAGTGTATTTTCAAAGATATTGAAATAGGACTACTGATTTAATCAAAGTGTTGACAATGGAGTAGTCAACTGCTGCTTTCTGTGTATCAAAAAGCCCATTATTAACACCTGCTTCATTCTTCAATCATACCTGTATTGCAGACAGCTGAGAAGATGCCTCTTAAAAGGAAGCTTAAAACCTGTTAAAGTCAGCAGACTCTTACAGGATTCTTTACAGGCCAAGTACAGTCAAAATTTTAGTTTTCCTGTGTTTTGTCATACAACAGCTGATGAAACTAACAGTATAAAAGTGAGAAAAAAATGTGATCAGTGTTATTTCCTGATGGTTGCTAGTTGAAAATACAATCTAGCATTAGAATGTACCAGAGGCCACTAAAATAGAGCTTGTTCTGCAAAAATGTCTTATCCCCCGGGAACACACACGGTTATTCCCTAGAAGCACAACATGATCAGCCCAAGCTTGTGTTTAGGTGCACTAGACCTATATATGTCTAAGCTGGGGCCGGGCTTTTCTGCAGACCCATATGCCTTCCTCTAGTCTATAAGATATTAAGGATCTTAGCCCCGATTTGTAAAATCCTGTTGCCTGTTTTCTGCGCTGCAGAACTGCTGATGGATGCAAGGACTGTTTTCTTTCCCCCATCTGAACTTTTAAGTGTCTGCCTTTGTTGCTCTAGTTTCCAGTGCCGTGCACCCACGGGCACATCCGATATGGCTCGACATTGTGTGTAATTTCTCCTGCTTCCAACTGTTGTCTGGGAGTGTATGGGGAAGAGATTGAATGTGCAACCTGGAAGGAAGGAAAAATATATTTTCTTCATTTGCTATATGCCTCTGGGCCCCTCAGGTGGGAAACCAGCTCCACTTATCAAGCACAAACACATGAGGCTGCTTTCTGGGATAATGTTGTTTTAATGTTTACTTTGGAATGTAATCTGAGTTAACATTGCATTACTAACTACTTACAATATGATACATACAGTTGAAGTCGAAAGTTTACATACACTTAGGTTGGAGTGATTAAAACTCGTTTTTCAACCACTCCACACATTTCTTGTTCATGAATGTACTTTGGTGCGAAAAGTGCAAATCAATCCCTGAACAACAGCAAAGGACCTTGTGAAGATGCTGGAGGAAACAGGTACAAAAGTATCTATATCCACAGTAAAACGAGTCCTATATCAACATAACCTGAAAGGCCGCTCAGCAAGGAAGAAGCCACTGCTCCAAAACCGCCATAAAAAAGCCAGACTACGGTTTGCAACTGCACATGGGGACAAAGATCGTACTTTTTGGAGAAATGTCCTCTGGTCTGATGAAACAAAAATAGAACTGTTTGGCCATAATGACCATCGTTATGTTTGGAAGAAAAGGGGGGAACTTGCAAGCCGAAGAACACCATCCCAACCGTGAAGCACGGGGTGGCAGCATCATGCTGTGGGGGTGCTTTGCTGCAGGAGGGACTGGTGCACTTCACAAAATAGATGGCATCATGAGGAAGGAAAACTATGTGGATATATTGAAGCAACATCTCAAGACATCAGTCAGGAAGTTAAAGCTTGGTCGCAAATGGGTCTTCCAAATGGACAATGACCCCAATCATACTTCAAAAGTTGTGGCAAAATGGCTTAAGGACAACAAAGTCAAGGTATTGGAGTGGCCATCACAAAGCCCTGAACTCAATCCTATAGAAAATGTGTGGGCAGAACTGAAAAAGCGTGTGCGAGCAAGGAGGCCTACAAACCTGACTCAGTTACACCAGCTCTGTCAGGAGGAATGGGCCAAAATTCACCCAACTTATTGTGGGAAGCTTGTGGAAGGCTACCTGAAACGTTTGACCCAAGTAAAACAATTTAAAGGCAATACTACCAAATACGAATTGAGTGTATGTAAACTTCTGACCCACTGGGAATGTGATGAAAGAAATAAAAGCTGAAATAAATAATTCTCTCTACTATTATTCGGACATTTCACGTTCTTCAAATAAAGTGGTGATCCTAACTGACCTAAGACAGGGAATTTTTGCTAGGATTAAATGTCAGGAATTGTGAAAAACTGAGTTTAAATGTATTTGGCTAAGGTGTATGTAAACTTCCGACTTCAACTGTATGTTAAGAATGACTGGCTCTGTTGTGAGATAACGGGGCGATCAAGGTTCTGTGAATCTGTGAGAGCCGTTTGATAGGCTGTGGCAACGCCTACGTTATGTTCATCCGACATGGCATGGGGGCACTAAATGTGAGCTGCAATCAATCTCTCATTATAGGACACTGTTTTTTTACCCGCTCTTTGCTGGTGAAGGTCTTCTACATGTTCTGAGATTGTACTGGGACAGACACAGCCTGGCTTAGAGCTTGTTGTTTGGGGACGTGCGTGTCAACTATGAGCTGCACTCCTGGAAGCTTGGCTCTTTAATCTTGAGCATCTAGGCCAGTTGTCAGTGAACTCATCATACATGCATCTAACCTCTTTCCAGAATCAACTTCTAATCAGCTTCATCCATGCGTGCGTCAGTTCTAGATCTGGGTCGCTTTTACCTCAGCTGCTGCCTCAGTCTTGACCTATTCAGGAGCGCTCAAATGTTCTCTAATTATAAGCCTTCATTCCCACAGCACAGGAATATTTGAAGCAGTTGTTTCTGCTTCAAATACTGTTTTGTACCGTTTTATATGGTAACTAGCTGTTTTGAACTGTTTTAAATGGTAACTAAATGTTTTAAACTTATATGGTAACTAGCTGTTTTATATGGTAACTAGCTGTTTTGAACTGTTTTATATGGTAACTACAGTGGGGGAAAAAAAAGTATTTAGTCAGCCACCAATTGTGCAAGTTCTCCCACTTAAAAAGATGAGAGGCCTGTAATTTTCATCATAGTTACACGTCAACTATGACAGACAAAATGAGTTTTTTTCCCAGAAAATCACATTGTAGGATTTTTAATGAATTTATTTGCAAATTATGGTGGAAAATAAGTATTTGGTCACCTACAAACAAGCAAGATTTCTGGCTCTCACAGACCTGTAACTTCTTCTTTAAGAGGCTCCTCTGTCCTCCACTCGTTACCTGTATTAATGGCACCTGTTTGAACTTGTTATCAGTATAAAAGACACCTGTCCACAACCTCAAACAGTCACACTCCAAACTCCACTATGGCCAAGACCAAAGAGCTGTCAAAGGACACCAGAAACAAAATTGTAGACCTGCACCAGGCTGGGAAGACTGAATCTGCAATAGGTAAGCAGCTTGGTTTGAAGAAATCAACTGTGGGAGCAATTATTAGGAAATGGAAGACATACAAGACCACTGATAATCTCCCTCGATCTGGGGCTCCACGCAAGATCTCACCCCGTGGGGTCAAAATGATCACAAGAACGGTGAGCAAAAATCCCAGAACCACACGGGGGGACCTAGTGAATGACCTGCAGAGAGCTGGAACCAAAGTAACGAAGCCTACCATCAGTAACACACTACGCCGCCAGGGACTCAAATCCTGCAGTGCCAGACGTGTCCCCCTGCTTAAGCCAGTACATGTCCAGGCCCGTCTGAAGTTTGCTAGAGTGCATTTGGATGATCCAGAAGAGGATTGGGAGAATGTCATATGGTCAGATGAAACCAAAATAGAACTTTTTGGTAAAAACTCAACTCGTCGTGTTTGGAGGACAAAGAATGCTGAGTTGCATCCAAAGAAAACCATACCTACTGTGAAGCATGGGGGTGGAATCATCATGCTTTTGGGCTGTTTTTCTGCAAAGGGACCAGGACGACTGATCCGTGTAAAGGAAAGAATGAATGGGGCCATGTATCGTGAGATTTTGAGTGAAAACCTCCTTCCATCAGCAAGGGCATTGAAGATGAACCGTGGCTGGGTCTTTCAGCATGACAATGATCCCAAACACACCGCCCGGGCAATGAAGGAGTGGCTTCGTAAGAAGCATTTCAAGGTCCTGGAGTGGCCTAGCCAGTCTCCAGATCTCAACCCCATAGAAAATCTTTGGAGGGAGTTGAAAGTCTGTGTTGCCCAGCGACAGCCCCAAAACATCACTGCTCTAGAGGAAATCAGCATGGAGGAATGGGCCAAAATACCAGCAACAGTGTGTGAAAACCTTGTGAAGACTTACAGAAAACGTTTGACCTGTGTCATTGCCAACAAAGGGTATATAACAAAGTATTGAGAAACTTTTTTGTTATTGACCAAATACTTATTTTCCACCATAATTTAGAAATAAATTCATAAAAAAATCCTACAATGTGATTTTCTGTACCTATGATAAATTACAGGCCTCTCTCATCTTTTTAAGTGGGAGAACTTGCACAACTGTAAATGTTTTAAACTTATATGGTAGCTAGCTGTTTTTATATGGTAACTAGCTGTTTTGTACTGTTGTATATGGTAACTAGCTGTTTTGTACTGTTTTATATGGTAACTAGCTGTTTTGTACTGTTGTATATGGTAACTAGCTGTTTTGTACTGTTTTATATGGTAACTAGCTGTTTTAAACTGTTTTATATGGTAACTAGCTGTTTTAAACTGTTTTGGGGAAGTTGCCAGGAGAGGTTCTCTTTTATCCATCTAGGTTTTGTTTCCCTCTGAGGGAAAATGCAGTGGTTCTTTTATTTTGGTGTGTCTGGGAATTAAGCTATAACATGTAATGTGTAATTACAACTGCCAGGCTTACTTACCTGCCTTTTTTAATTCACTCACGCCTATACTTGCGTATTGTAATTGGTTTATCTTGATCTGATTACATTTTATATCCCAGCCCACCTGGGGAAAGGTGAGCTTCATTGAACCGCAAGTTTCCGCATGGGTGGAGACACTATATGGAGCTGATGAGTGCCTCCCGAGTGGCGCAGTGGTCTAAGGCTCTGCATCGCTGTGCCACTAGAGATCCTGGTTCGAATCCAGGCTCTGTTGTAGCCGGCCGCGACCGGGATACCCACGGGACGGCGCACAATTGGCCCAGTACCGTCCAGGGTAGGGGAGGGAATGGCCGGCAGGGATGTAGCTCAGTTGGTAGAGCATGGCGTTTGCAATGCCAGGGTTGCGGGTTCGATTCCCACGGGGGGCCAGTATGAAAAATAAAAAACGAATGTATGCACTCACTAACTGTAAGTCGCTCTGGATAAGAGCGTCTGCTAAATGACTTAAATGTCAAATGTAATGATTATATATATACACTGAGTGTACAAAACATTAGGAACACCTCAAAACATTATTAAAATTATTATTAATATTGAGTTTCACGCTCTTTTGCCCTCAGAACAGCCTCAATTCGTTGGCATGGACTCTACAAGGTGTTAAAAGCGTTCCACAGGGATGGTGGCCCATGTTGAATCCAATGCCTTCAAGTTGGCTTGATGTGGATCTCTACTCCAAGTATCTCGTTCCATCTCGTCCAACAGATGCACAATTGGATTGAGATCTGGTGACTGGGCAGGCCACTGCAGTAAGCTGAATTCACTGTCATGTTTGTGGAACCATTCCTGGACAATCCTAGCCTTGTGCCGTGGGGCATTATCCTGCTGAAAAAATCTATTTGCAGATGGATATGCTACTGCCATGAAGGGATGCACCAGATTGGCAACGGTGTTCAGATGTGGCATTCAAACGTTGCTCCATTTGATCAAGGGGCCCAATGTGTGCCATTAAAACACACCACAATCCTGCAATGTCGACACGTGGATGGATGCATTTACTCGTGGTTTTCTCCATACCCTAGTCCTCCTTTCAGCGTGAAACAGCAGGAACCGGCATTCATCAGACCAGGCATTGTTTTTCCAATTCTCCGGTGTCCAGTGTTTTCGTTCCTTGGCCCACTGCAACCGCAGTTTCTTGTTTTTTGCTGAAAGAACGTGTGCATTCTTTTATGGGTCTTTGGACACCAATGTTGTACTGGACTGTCAGTTGACTAACTGTAGCCCGTCTGTTGCTCTGCACAATTCGTGTCAACCTCTTTTCCTCTTTCATCAATGTCCGATTTTCGACCACTGGCCTGCCGCTGGCTGGATGTCCTTTGGGTGGTGGACCATTCTTGATACACACGGGAAACTGTTGAGCATGAAAACACAGCAGCGTTGCAGTTCTTGACACTCAAACCGGTGCGCCTGGCACCTACTAGCATACCTCGTTCAAAGGCACTTCAATCTTTTGTCTTTCCCATTCACCCTCTGAATGGCACACATACATACACAATCCATGTCTCAATTGTCTCAAGGCTTAAAAATCCTTCTTTAACCTGTCTCCTCACCTTCATCTGGATTTCACCTGGATTCACCTGGTCAGTCTTTCATGGAAAGAGCAATGTTTTGTACACTCAGTGTGTGTGTGTATATTTATATATACACACTGAGTACACACAACATTAAGAACTCTTTCCATTACACAGACTGACCAGGTGAATCCAGGTGAAAGCTATGATCCCTTATTGATGTCACTTGTTAAATCCACAATCCGGGATTCATCCTTGAAGAGCACACTGTTCCAGCATGCCATTGGCCATCGAAGGTGAGCATTTGCCCACTGCAAACTGCAGTCAGGTCAAGACCCTGGTGATGACGACGAGCACACAGATGAGCTTCCCTGACACTGTTTCTTACAGTTTGTGCAGAAATTCTTCGTTTGTGCAAACCCACAGTTTCATCAGCTGTCCAGTTGGCTGGTCTCAGACGATCCCGCAGGTGAAGAAGCCAGATGTGGAGGTCCTGGGCTGGCGTGGTTACACGTGGTCTGCGGTTGTGAGGCCGGTTAGACGTACTGCCAAATTCTCTCAAAGGACATTGGAGGTGGCTTATGGTAGAGAATTTAACATTGAATTCTCTGGTGACAGCTCTGGTGAACATTCCTGCAGTCAGCATTCCAATTGCATGTGTTTGTATTTATTAGGGTATCCCCATTAGCTGCTACCAAGGCTACTCTTCCTGGGGTCCAAACATATATTAAAGCACTTACATTACATATAAAACACAATATAAAACAATACATCATATGACATTATTACACCACTACCTATCTACAATTCAAAATGTTTAATACCACCATACAACAATATCACAATGTGTGCGTATGCATGTGTCTATACCCTTGTGTGTGTGTGTCTCTTCACAGTCCCAGTTGTTCCATAAGGTGTATTTTTACCAGTTTTTTTAAAAATCTGATTCTACTGCTTGCATCAGTTACCTGATGTGGAATAGAGTTCCATGTAGTCATGGCTCTATGTAGTACTGTGCGCCTCCCATAGTCTGTTCTGGACTTGTGGACTGTGAAGAGACCTCTGGTGGCATGTCTTGTGGAGTATGCATGGGTGTCCGAGCTGTGTGCCACTATTCCAAATAGACAGCTCGGTACATTCAGCTTGTCAACACCTCTTACAAAAACAAGCAGTGATGAAGTCAATCTCTCTTCCACTCTGAGCCAGGAAAGACTGACATGCATGTCATTGATGTTAGCTCTTTGTGTACTTTTAAGGGCCAGCCGTGCTGCCCTGTTCTGAGCCAACTGCAATTTTCCCAAGTCCCTCTTTGTGGTACTTGACCACACTACTGAACAGTAGTCTAGGTGCGACAAAACTAGGGCCTGTAGGACCTGCCTTGTTGATAGTGTTGTTAAGGCAGAGCAGTACTTAATTATGGACATACTTCTCCCCATCGTAGCTACTGTTGTATCAATATGCTTTGACCATGACAGTCTACAATCCAGGGTTACTCCAAGCAGTTTAGTCACCTCAACTTGCTAAATTTCCACATTATTCATTACGAGATGTGGTTGAGGTTTAGGGTTTAGTGAATGATTTGACCCAAATACAATGCTTTTAGTTTTGGAAATATTTAGGATTAATTTATTCTGAAATTAACTGCAACTCTTTAAGTGTTCCAGTTATTTCAGTTGCTGTAGTAGCTGACGTGTATAGTGTTGAGTCATCTGCATACATAAACACTGGCTTTACTCAGAGCCAGTGGCATGTCATTAGTAAAGATTGAAAAAAGCAAGGGGCCTAGACCGCTGCCCTGGGGAATTCCTGATTCTACCTGGATTATGTTTGAGAGGCTTCCATTAAAGAACACCCTCTGTGTTCTGTTAGACAAGTATCTCTTTATCCACAATATAGCAGGGGGTGTAAAGCCATAACACATACGTTTTTCCAGCTGCAGACTATGATCGATAATGTCAAAAGCCGCACTGAAGTCTAACAAAACAGCCCCCACAATCTTTTTATCATCAATTTCTCTCAGCCAATCATCAGGCATTTGTGTAAGTGCTGTGCTTGTTGAATGTCCTTCTCTGTAAGCATGCTGAAAGTTTGGTCAATTTGTTTACAGTAAAATAGCATTGTATCTGGTCAAACACAATTTTTTCAAATAGTTTACTAAGGTTTGGTAACAGGCTAATTGGTCGGCTAAATGAGCCAGTAAAGGGGGCTTTACTATTCTTAGGTAGTGGAATGACTTGCTTCCTTCCAAGCCTGGGGGCACACACATTCTAGGATTCTTAAATTGAAAACATGGCAAATAGGATTGCCAATATCGATTTGGGTGGATCCCGTCCTCCTTATAAAACGTGTTTTGTTTCCAAAGGGTATCGAAATTGTTAACAAAAGTTACACCCATTGAGCTGCAATAATCACGTAGCCAGTTGTGAAGAGCAAGAATCCTGCTAAAGCGTTCAATGCCATGATTCAGAGAGGGCACTGGGCCAGATATGATAGGTTTTTTGTTAGTGTCTAGCAGAGAGTCAATCAGCTCTTTTAAAATCCAGTTTCAACTGTTCAGAGCTGCCCTTCATAATGTCATTAAAACCCACATGGACTATGATAGAATCGATTTCCATGTCCTGACGTAGTACATTTGGGAGCAGCTTAGTAATGTCATTTACTCGAGCTCCGGGATAGGACATTGTTTTTGCACCAGGAACGGTCACATTTCTTACCATGGAGCTGCCCAAAATCACGGCTGGCGAGAAGGACGTGGAAATCCGCCCACTCCCACACTTCACAGGATGCAGGCCTGACAGATGGAGAAGCCCCGCTCGATCCAGAGCAGAGACGGAAGATTGACGACTTCGAAATCGTAGTAGTAGGCACTGCGGACGCAGACACCCCCAACGATGAAGGTGCAGGAAGATCAGGCTCCAGGACGGCGAAACTATTCGTTGTTTGTATCGACTCCGGGCCTCTCGTTGGGAGTGTGTGACAAAACTGCACATTTTAGAGTGGGCTTTTGTTGTCCCCAGCACAAGCCACACCTGTCAGTCAGGTGGATGGATTATCTTGGCAAAGGAAACGTGCTCACGAACAGTGATGTAAACAAATGTGTGCACAACATTAGAAATACGCTTTTTGTGGTATGGAACATTTCTGGGATCTTTTATTTCAGTTAATGAAACATTAGACCAACACTTTACATGTTGCGTTTATATTTTTGTTCTGAATGTGTATGTGTACACACACCACACACACACACACACACACACCCATGAAGAGGATCACGGCGTGAAATGCTGGAAACTGTCTGGCTCATCCTCCATGTTCCCAGTTCTATCAGCACTAACAGCTGCTAAAGGATAGAGGCGGCCGCGGCTCACAACTGTGCTCCTATTAAGCTTTTGCTGAAAAGATGATTGCGTTTAACGAATTAGCTTTTTTTCACAAAGACGTTTTGTTATAGCGGAACAGAATTAAGCTAATGCCTTGCCATGACCAAAAAAAAAAATGGTAATTATCATAATAACAACATTCTTGTGTTTGTGGGGAAATTACAGAAACAATGAAATCACATGACGATCCAAAAGGCTATAGAAAAAGAGAACTGAAGGCAAAATGACTTGCATTTTACAATGGTATTCATACCACAATTAGAATTTGTACTCCAGTCAACGTTGCGTTCTTCATGAGCCATTGTCATGGTCACGAAATGTCATGAAATTATTGCCCTGTCCCGTGTTGAGTTCTGTGGAAAACTCTAGGGGGCTTTCACACCAAATTGGATTTGGAGCGGTTTTTCCGAACTCTGGTGTGTTAGTTCGGTTTGTTTGGACTGGTGTGAAGTGTGAACACTACTCACGTGGTTTGCTAAAAAATGGTGGTCTCGGTCAGATTCAATTTGTACCAATTCGTACCGTGGTGTGGTTTGCTGCATGTGAGAAAGTAGTCGGACCAAACAAAGGAAAATAAACAGAATCTCGCAGTATTATTGGTTGTTTGACAGCAGCACATCTGATGCAGATCAGGCGGGACGGGGGCTGTACCGGGGATATAGGCTATTGAATATAGGCTGGTCACGTAGCAGTTAGAGCGGCTATTGTGCTGTTTCCTCCCACAAGTTATGCTTCTTGATAATCATAGATGGATTTAACATGAGCAATTTTTGTTTGTTTGGCATTTGGCAATGTGAAAGCAACCGGACCAAATGGAGAAAAAAATATACATTGTAACAAATAATCAAAACCTGATTCGAACTTTAGCTCAGAACTATGTGTGAAAACGACCTTTGTGTGCGTTGAGGACTGGCATGTGAGATGAGGTCAGAGCACATTTGTGGAGCAGCCAGCCAGTTCAGTGTTGGGGATGAGCCTGAGACCGAACCTTGGAGTGGCTCTATCAGTATCAGAATCACCTTTATTCCTAAAGGACAGTTTCACAACTTGACTTGGTGAGGTGGTGCTGCTAGCAATAGAGAAAATATACAGACAGAATATAGAGGAATTTACACAATCTACGTACAAACTGTATATACAATAATTTTGTCGCAAATCACAAGCTGCCTCACTAGACACCACAAATGCATAGCTAAGTACATTAGCATGGATGGATTTTCAGGACGATATGCTCCTTGGCAGTTACACACAGCAGTGAAATCCTTTCTCCAGTTCCTGCCGTTCTTAAGTGCATTTATTTCATCTGGTTTAGGATGATCTCTTTTGCAAAGATCGTGTGAGCTAGAGACAAAGCGAGGGAGGAAAATTAAATGAGTAGCCTATTGAATTATGATTCCTTCCACCTTCTTTCCTTCCACAAACGTGATTGCATTTCTGTGCATGCATATTGGATAGGCTTTTCATGTCTGGAATTGTCATGCAGATCGTATTATCTTGCCGTGTTTGTCAATATGCCTTTCTCTCTCTCCTCCACACCTGTCCTAAACGACATGCTTTCTTGGTGGTAATAGTGAGCCCACATGTTTTTCCGTATGTGCTGAATGATTTAGGTTACCTCATAGAACTGAGTAGTCCTCTATAGAACTGAGTAGTCCTCTATAGAATCCTCTATAGAACTAAGTAGTCCTCTATAGAATCCTCTATAGAACTAAGTAGTCCTCTATAGAACTGAGTAGGCCTCTATAGAATCCTCTATAGAACTGAGTAGGCCTCTATAGAATCCTCTATAGAACTGAGTAGACCTCTATAGAATCCTCTATAGAACTGAGTAGACCTCTATAGAATCCTCTATAGAACTGAGTAGACCTCTATAGAATCCTCTATAGAACTGAGTAGGCCTCTATAGAATCCTCTATAGAACTGAGTAGGCCTCTATAGAATCCTCTATAGAACTGAGTAGGCCTCTATAGAATCCTCTATAGAACTGAGTAGGCCTCTATAGAATCCTCTATAGAACTGAGTAGGCCTCTATAGAATCCTCTATAGAACTGAGTAGGCCTCTATAGAATCCTCTATAGAACTGAGTAGGCCTCTATAGAATCCTCTATAGAACTGAGTAGGCCTCTATAGAATCCTCTATAGAACTGAGTAGGCCTCTATAGAATCCTCTATAGAACTGAGTAGGCCTCTATAGAATCCTATATAGAACTGAGTAGGCCTCTATAGAACTGAGTAGACCTCTATAGAATCCTCTATAGAACTGAGTAGGCCTCTATAGAATCCTCTATAGAACTGAGTAGGCCTCTATAGAATCCTCTATAGAACTGAGTAGGCCTCTATAGAATCCTCTATAGAACTGAGTAGGCCTCTATAGAATCCTCTATAGAACTGAGTAGACCTCTATAGAACTGAGTAGGCCTCTATAGAACTGAGTAGACCTCTATAGAATCCTCTATAGAACTGAGTAGGCCTCTATAGAATCCTCTATAGAACTGAGTAGGCCTCTATAGAACTGAGTAGACCTCTATAGAATCCTCTATAGAACTGAGTAGGCCTCTATAGAACTGAGTAGACCTCTATAGAATCCTCTATAGAACTGAGTAGGCCTCTATAGAATCCTCTATAGAACTGAGTAGGCCTCTATAGAATCCTCTATAGAACTGAGTAGGCCTCTATAGAATCCTCTATAGAACTGAGTAGACCTCTATAGAATCCTCTATAGAACTGAGTAGGCCTCTATAGAATCCTCTATAGAACTGAGTAGGCCTCTATAGAATCCTCTATAGAACTGAGTAGGCCTCTATAGAATCCTCTATAGAACTGAGTAGACCTCTATAGAATCCTCTATAGAACTGAGTAGGCCTCTATAGAATCCTCTATAGAACTGAGTAGGCCTCTATAGAATCCTCTATAGAACTGAGTAGGCCTCTATAGAATCCTCTATAGAACTGAGTAGGCCTCTATAGAATCCTCTATAGAACTGAGTAGACCTCTATAGAATCCTCTATAGAACTGAGTAGGCCTCTATAGAATCCTCTATAGAACTGAGTAGGCCTCTATAGAATCCTATATAGAACTGAGTAGACCTCTATAGAACTGAGTAGGCCTCTATAGAATCCTATATAGAACTGAGTAGACCTCTATAGAACTGAGTAGGCCTCTATAGAATCCTCTATAGAACTGAGTAGGCCTCTATAGAATCCTATATAGAACTGAGTAGACCTCTATAGAATCCTCTATAGAACTGAGTAGGCCTCTATAGAATCCTATATAGAACTGAGTAGGCCTCTATAGAACTGAGTAGACCTCTATAGAATCCTCTATAGAACTGAGTAGGCCTCTATAGAATCCTATATAGAACTGAGTAGGCCTCTATAGAATCCTATATAGAACTGAGTAGACCTCTATAGAATCCTCTATAGAACTGAGTAGACCTCTATAGAACTGAGTAGGCCTCTATAGAATCCTCTATAGAACTGAGTAGGCCTCTATAGAATCCTATATAGAACTGAGTAGACCTCTATAGAATCCTCTATAGAACTGAGTAGGCCTCTATAGAATCCTCTATAGAACTGAGTAGACCTCTATAGAACTGAGTAGGCCTCTATAGAATCCTCTATAGAACTGAGTAGGCCTCTATAGAATCCTATATAGAACTGAGTAGACCTCTATAGAATCCTCTATAGAACTGAGTAGGCCTCTATAGAATCCTATATAGAACTGAGTAGGCCTCTATAGAACTGAGTAGACCTCTATAGAATCCTCTATAGAACTGAGTAGGCCTCTATAGAATCCTCTATAGAACTGAGTAGGCCTCTATAGAATCCTATATAGAACTGAGTAGGCCTCTATAGAATCCTCTATAGAACTGAGTAGGCCTCTATAGAATCCTCTATAGAACTGAGTAGGCCTCTATAGAACTGAGTAGTTTGATGTGTCTGACTATTGTTCTAATCTGCTCCCCATATGTCCCATTCAGAGAGAACAAACCCTCAGTCTAGTCTAGTGTATCTGGAAATGAAATGCTCAACATTATCGAAAAGGGATTTTCTTTCTCCCTGGGTTGTCGTGGGAAGAATGTGGAGGAGTAACCACTCATTTCTGTACTGTTAACTAGTCAATTCTTCTGACAGTGGGTTGCGTTCAGGGTCAGTGTTTTGGATTGCTGTTTATTTGCCAACTACATTTTGAAAAATCTTGTAGCTGTAAGCGGCAGCCTATATTTTTAGGGAAAGAGAGAATTTGGGATCGTATAGTCAAATATATATATTTTTCATAGATTTATACTCCTCATATCCTGAAACCAAGGACAAAACAATCAGACTACTTGACCGACCGTCAGCAGAGCTGTTGACAGATAGCATCAGCTGTGAGCTCTGACATGACTGTCCTAGAGTGGTTTTGTTATTGTTGGCCGTGTGAGCCTGTCCCCTTCTCTCACCTACAAGGGGTTACGCCAACCCAAAATAAAGGGGTCCTAGGCTTGAACAGCTGAAACAACCCTCCGCATGCCACTCAAAGCTACCTGTATCCCTCTCTCTCTCTCCCCATGGAATTATACATATATATTTTTTTATCTGCTCTGTGCTCACTGTCCGGGCTGACATGATGTGCAATTGAAAGTTGTCACCGTGGGAGGCATGCTGGCTGGCCTTGTTGTCTCAGGAAACTGCCAGGGAGTGACTGGACATTGACATGGGGAGAATCGCAATTGCATTTCTTTGATTCCCCTCTCCTCATCACCACCTCAGAACCTATTGGATGAGAAGATCAGTGGTCCCTCCCCTTTTGACCTTCTCATCCAATGGGTTTTGGGAAGGTGAGGAGAGAGAGAACGTGAGGAATCAAGGAAATGCAATTGAGATTCTCCCAAAGACATGTCCCCTAACTGACCTTCTCCCATAGACATAGACTTGCTGTCCCCTGACTGACTTTCTCCCTGGTACAACAGTGCTCATTGGCAAAATCACTTCTGTTATTCCAACCAGGACTGGGGTTATGAAGTGATGGATGTTATCAATGTGGCTTTTTAGTAGTTCCAATTAGGAAACATTGAGATTAGAACCCCATATGGATTCCCTACATGGGCTTCTATCATAACAGGGAAATGGCACATTCAAAATCAGTTTTACAGATTGGGGTTTTTGGTTAGCCAGTTAGATGTAAGACCCTGTATTGCCCAGTAATCATATACCACAAGCGTAACACCGTGTGTGTTGGTAGCGTTATGTAAAAGAGCTCCAGAGTTGTTCTTGCTCCCATGCCAGACGATGGAAGAGGAGCAGAGCAGCACAGAGAGCGAGCGAGAGAGATGACCCCACCCCAGTGGGCAGGAGCTGTGCGCTCCTCAGTAACCCTGGTCAACACCCAACTGGTTGGAGTGCTTTTTGAACAGTCCTCAAGTCAGATAATCTATATTTATGAAGATGAATAAGTAAGATTTTATGTTTCGTTTTATAGTTCCACTTTCGTTCTCACTACTGCGCTAGTATGCACATTCCACAGGAGATAGGCTTAGGTAGTGAGTTGACCCAATTGTAATCTGATGACTGCTGGAAGTGCTCTTTTTAAAGTATTAACCTTTCCTTTATCTTAGGGGTTTACATAGTTAAACATAAGTCTTGTTGCTGTAATGTTGATTCACAGTTGGCTGTACTGTGTGAATATTGACAATCACTTTAAAATATCACAGTGCAATCAAATGTGTAATTCAATGGTATTGAATGTAGATTTAACAGTTTTAGTAAGTATTTTCATGAAAGTGACATTGTTCAATCTGATACAAGCTATGCCATGTCGTCTGAACCCCCATTAGCATGACTGGTGGTGTGTAGGCTAACCCCTCCAGCTTCATAATGATCTGCAATGGAGCTTTACTCTTAAACAAATGTTGCTCTGTATGCTCTAGACTCTTGTAATATAATATGCCAATTAGCAGACGATTTTATCCAAAGCAACATACAGTAGTGCGTGCATACAGTTTTTCCGTATGCGTGGTCCCAGAAATCGAACACACTATCCTGGCTTTGCAAGCTCCAAACTCTACCAACTGAGCTACAGAGGACCTCTTCTCATGCATACATTTCATTAATACATGTATTTTCCTTGGGTGTTTTGCTAGGAGTGCCTGACTGTGGTGTGTCCGTGAGGAACATTAGTCCATATCACCAAATACACCAGGGTCCTCTGACATGACCTGAAGCCTGTTCATATCTGATGCTCTTCCAGAAGAGAAAGTACCACCGCACTGTGGCTGGAGACTTTTTAAGGAAGAAACCCCTACACACCCCCCCACTGTTTGGAAAAGGGTAAGAACTTGTCTTTTCATCCTGACTAGCGTCTTGTTCAGGGGATGTAGTTAGGCTACATCAAGCTCCCTCATGCTCCAGAAACAGGAGTGGGGTTACATCCTGCCCCATTCTGGCTCGGACAAGGCTTACTGTCATCCTGGGGGGGCAGGTCTCCTGGAGGAGCATTCAGCACTGAAACAGGAGGCACAGAGAGAACACTAGGCCTCCCTCCCATAATTAGACAAAGCACCCAGTGCTTAAGTGAGAGGTGGAAGTGCCTGTACCCATCACTTGCCATTTGGGCTGGGGTTGTGCACCAGTGGTATGCTAGTCGTAGCTTGTTCAGCAGGCATTCTAACCTTGGGGGCTTGAGATCTTGGTAAGTTCACACACAAGATCCCCTGTCAACTTGGGTTCGCAGTTCACACTGATATTGGATCATATCAAATGCAGGAAGTACAATATTGGGTTTCCAGCGCAAATTGAATATTGACTTTGGCAAAATGAGAAACTAAAATAGAGTAGTCGGAGGAACTTGCCCATTTGGGCCGTTGCCCCGGTACTTGATCTGTCTAGCTGCTCAAGATGGATTTGCTTTGAGTTTATTAGTTCTCAAAGATATGTTATTTGTGAACAAATACAAAGTTATAGTACTTTTTGTACTACACCACAGGTCAGATCTTTGACTATTCATGTGCACTGCATTACTGAAAGAAATTGCATTTGGCTCATAGGCATTTTGTGTATTTCAACAACTTTACATTTTCTTCACCTTCTGTATGTTAGGGAAGAAGTGGAGGAGGATGAATGATGAACTTTCATGAATAATTGAAAGCATTTCGCAGAATTTAATAATGAATGTGAGAGAAAGGCATCTCCTAGAGCCAGTTACTGTGCTGGGACTAACTCACAACACCGCCTAGTCCAGCAAGGCTGCTTCAGCCTGGAGAATGATTAGCCAGTCAGGGCAGATAGAACTTTGTCAAATTATGCGTATTTAAGACCTCATGAGACATCGTTTTACGTCAGATGGCTTTACTCCTATGCAACGCTCGTCCCTCAACCGATCTGTCTTTTAGGACGTGGAACTCAAATTAAATATTTGAATACTCCCGAGTATCTACCATTCAACAATGAAAACACAATTCCTAATGTTTTATATCACTGCGTTCTCGTATGACTCTCCATGAAATAGGCAGAATAACTAGCTAAATGATTACAATTGTGACTGATTTAATAGTTTGCCATTGTGAAAAAAATAAAAAACAAAGCGGTGGCTTTCTCTTGCATAAATTATGTGCAAGGACGTCAGTCTACAGTGCAGTGACTTCAACTTGATCATCTGCTTAGTTTACTGTATTAACGTTAGTTAACGTTAGCTAGCTACACTGAACAAAAATATAAATGCAACATGCAACAATTTCAAAGATTTTACTGAGTTACAGTTCATATAAGGAAATCAGTCAATTGAAATGAATTCATTATGTCCTAATCTATGGATTTCACATGACTGGGAATACAGATATGCATCTGTCACAGATACCTTAAAAAAATATGTAGGGGCATGGATCAGAAAAGCAGTCAGTATCTAGTGTGACCACCATTTGCTTCATGCAGCGCGACACATCTCCTTCGGATAGAGTTGATCAGGCTGTTTGTTGTGGCCTGTGGAATGTTGTCCCACTCCTCTTCAATGGCTGTGCAAAATTGCTGGATATGGGCGGGAACTGAAACACGCTGTCGTACATGTCGATCCAGAGCATCCCAAACATGCTCAACTGGTGACATGTCTGGTAAGTATGCAGGCCATGGAAGAACTGGGACATTTTCAGCTTCCAGGAATTGTGTACAGATCCTTGCAACATGGGGCCGTGCATTATCATGCTGAAACATGAGGTGATGGCGGCGGATAAATGGCACGACAATGGTCCTCAAGATCTCGTCACGGTATCTCTGTGCATTCAAATTGCCATAGATAAAAATGAAATTGTGTTTGTTGTCCGTAGCTTATACCTGCCCATACCATAACCCCACCACCAACATGGGGCACTCTGTTCACAACGTGACATCAGCAAACCGCTCACCCACACGACACCATACACGCTGTCTGCTATCTGCCCGGTACTGTTGAAACTGGGATTCATCCGTGAAGAGAACACTTCTCCAGTGTGCTAGTGGCCATCGAAGGTGAGCATTTGCCCACTGAAGTCAGTTACAACGCTGAACTGCAGTCAGGTCAAGACCCTGGTGAGGACGACAAGCACGCAGATGAGCTTCCCTGAGACTGTTTCTGAAAGTTTGTGCAATTCCACAGTTTCATCAGCTGTCCAGGTGGCTGGTCTCGGATGATCCCGCAGGTGAAGAAGCCAGATGTGGAGGTCGTGGGCTGCGGTTGTGAGGCCGGTTGGACGTACTGCCAAATTCTCTAAAACCACGTTTGAGGTGGCTTATGGTAGAGAAATTCTCTGGCAACAGCTCTGGTGGACATTCCTGCATGCCAATTGCACGCTCCCTCAACTTGAGACATCTGTGGCATTGTGTTTTGGACAAAACTGCACACTTTAGTGGCCTTTTTATTGTCTCCAACAGAAGTTGCACCTGTGTAATGATCCTGCTGTTTAATCAACTTCTTGATATGCCACACCTGTCAGGTGGATGGATTATCTTAGCAAAGGAGAAATGCTCACTAACAGGGATGTAAACATTATTTCACAAAATTTGAGAGAAATAAGCTTTTTGTGTGTAAGGAACATTTCTGGGATCTTTTATTTCAGCTCATGAAACATTTTTACATTTTAGTCATTTAGCAGACGCTCTTATCCAGAGCGACTTACAGTTAGTGCATACATAATTTTTGTAGGTGCATATGTAGGGGCATGGATTTAATTTTTTTATACTGGCTCCCCGTGGGAATCGAACCCACAACCCTGGCGTTGGAAGCGCCATGTTCTACCAACTGAGCTACACGGGGCCCATGGGACCAACACTTTACATGTTGACTGTCTTTTTTTTCATTATAGTTTACTGACATACCGTAAAACTTCAAATAAACAGCTGTTTGAAAAAAACACTGGGTCTAAATTAATTGTTTGAGGTTACCATGAATTACCATAAATTGTTTACAAGGTTTAATTCAGTAATGACTCGAAAAAATGATGGCTTCCATCAGTTTTTATCGCCAGTAAGAAACTGCTAGCCATTGGCTGCTAACAGCTGAGAACTGCTAGCTAACTGGCAAGCACAAAAACAGTCGTACAATTTGGGAGTACAGAACCCTAGAAATTGTCCGATCTCCCTCTAGTGACGAAAGTAAAAACTGACAAATGCACTGTCAAGAGGAGAATTTTTTTAATATATATTTTTTTGTAACACCATACTAAGACAAATGTGACACTGTGTGTAAATGATAACACATTAGTGCAGGAAATGATTTTTTAAAATTATAATGCTGAACGTGAACGCTGGAATTAAACAATTAAATGAGCAAAGCTGTGTGCATTAAGGGTATAGAAGCCCGTCTCTAATAAGCCCCTGTTAAGTGATTTTTAAGCAAATAAACACTCTGGCTATTAATGTAACTTTTACTGGACAGTTGAAGTCGGAAGTTTACATACACTTAGGTTGGAGTCATTAAAACTAATTTTTCAACCACTCCACAAATTTCTTGTTAACAAACTATAGTTTTGGCAAGTCGGTTAGGACATCTACTTTGTGCATGACGCAAGTAATTTTTCCAACAATTGTTTACAGACAGATTATTTCACTTATAATTCACTGTATCACAATTCCAGTGGGTCAGAAGTTTACATACACTAAGTTGACTGTGCCTTTAAACAGCTTGGAAAATTCTAGAAAATGATGTCATGGCTTTAGAAGCTTGTGATAGGCTAATTGACATAATTTGAGTCAATTGGAGGTGTACATGTGGATGTATTTCAAGGCCTACCTTCAAACTCAGTGCCTCTGCTTGACATCATGGGAAAATCAAAAGAAATCAGCCAAGACCTCAGAACAAAATTGTAGATATCCACAAGTCTGGTTCATCCTTGGGAGCAATTTCCAAACGCCTGAAGGTACCACGTTCATCTGTACAAACAATAGTACGCAAGTATAAACACCATGGGACCACGCAGCTGTCATACCACTCAGGAAGGAGACACGTTCTGTCTCCTAGAAATGAACGTACTTTGGTGCGAAAAGTGCAAATCAATCCCAGAACAACAGCAAAGGACCTTGTGAAGATGCTGGAGGAAACGGGTACAAAAGGATCCATATCCAAGGTAAAACAAGTCCTATATCGACATAACCTGAAAGGCCGCTAAGCAAGGAAGAAGCCACTGCTCCAAAACCGCGATTAAAAAAGCCAGACTACGGTTTGCAACTGCACATGGTTGTACTTTTTGCAAAAATGTCCTCTGGTCTGATGAAACAAAAATAGAACTGTTTGGCCATAATGACCATCGTTATGTTTGGAGGAAAAAGGGGGTGCTTGCAAGCCGAAGAACACCATCCCAACCGTGAAGCACGAGGGTGGCAGCATCATGCTGTGGGGGTGCGTTACTGCAGGAGGGACTGGTGCACTTCACAAAATAGATGGCATCATGAGGAAGGAAAACTATGTGGATATATTGAAGCAACATCTCAAGACATCAGTCAGGAAGTTAAAGCTTGGTCGCAAATGGGTGTTCCAAATGGACAATGACCCCAAGCAATGACCCCTGCTCGGTCTGCCCTCAGAAAGAAAAATCACCCCCGGTCCAGACGAGGTCAGAGCAGGGCACCTGACGTCTACTGTCTGTCTGGCCGTGGCTTGGGCGCCTAGCCTCTCTCCCTGTCCCTGACTCAGTACCTGTGGCTCTCAAGGGTCTCGTTCCAAACCGCCAGCTCAGAGCTTTTACAACCCTCAGAGGGGACTTTAAAACACAAATGCTCATGCAGGAGAAAAGATGCAGAGGACGTCCACTAAACTGATGGGACCCAGGTGGCACTAAACTGCAGAGGCCAGTGTGATAGTTCATAGTGACAGGCCAGTCAGAAGGTTGGCATTTGCATGAAGAAAGGGTTGATAGAGCTGAGTAGACAGTCAGTGCTCAAGTGGGTTTTACTTGCCTTTGGCTTTACCCCTGAAAATGGGCCTCCGCTCACACAGACTACATAAAAGTTTTAAGTTATAGTGGGGGCACAGCATGGTAACCAACAGTGTTGCTATGTTCATGTGTCATATAGAATCATTAAACTGTCTTACACACACAATCTGCCGTAGCTCATCAGGATGTTATGGGAAATGGGCATGCAGCACTCACTTATCATCGCTCTGCTTAATACTGGATGGAGCCGTGTCAGTTGAAGTAGTAGGCCTGAATCACAGCCACACAGCTTTGACACACAATTACAGAGGAGGACGTTAATAGGCTCTCAAGATATTAGTGTCTTTGACACTGGACCCAATGACACTTGGCAAGGTTTTTTTGAGGGATCAGTGGGGAGGCGAACGATCCACAAAACCCAACACTTTTAAGCGGGTTATTCTGAGCGTCGGCAGCGCAGCAGTCTGCTGTGGCGTTCTTTCCATCCATGCTCCCTGGACAGACAGCGAGCTGGCAGATGGTCTGTGTGTGTGTGTGTGTGTGTGTGAACGTTGCTCTACTGTGCCCTCTACCCCTCCCCAGCTGGCCAGCCTTGCTATGTCTTCCCTGTCCTCCTTTGTTTGCCCTGATTGATGTTGTGAGCTGATCTAGTTCTTCTGCTGCAGCACCTGGTTCAATAGGACAGCATGTCGTCCCCACCAGCCGTCTCTACATTTGACTGGAATGTGTTCCGGAAGAGCGGTTGCTTTGCTGACCCAGACATCAGAACTGGTCTGACTGTGTCTCTTGTTAATGAGAGAACAGCAGAGCTCCCAAGTGGTCAGTGGTTGAAGCCTGGTGATGAAAGGTCAGGCTACCTATCGGGACCAGATGAAGGAATGGGAGAGAATGGGCGAATGGCCCACTATCTGAGTGAGATGTTACTGCTGATTTTAGCTGCTTGATCCTGGAATGTAATCTCTCAAACACACAGATTATCATACTGTACTAACTCTTTGGGTTCCATCTCTGCTCCCTGAGCATTAAGGCAGTCTTCACAACATGAATATTTTACTGTACGATCAGAGCCAAATTCTGACGCGTGGGAGGTTGGTTCCGTATCCATAGGAAAATGAAAAAAGCAGGAACATTAGACTTTGAACTTCGTTGGTTATGCTGGGAAAGTGGGAGGGAGAGTGTGAATGTTTCCACCCCCCCACCCCCCCGGCACTGCTCAAACAAGACCCCATCGCAACTTTCTTCAGCTGCAGTTCAACTCAATTATCTGAATGGCTGAGTCGCCTGTACCCTTTTCATAATGGCTTGTTTTGTTTAGGAATTCTCGGGCATACTGACAATTACAATGGCACATTAAACCACCCCTGCCTCACCTGTCTCCCTCAGCACCAAGCCAAATGAAATACTAAGGGTGACTCTTTTATTTACTCTTTCACTCTCCTCACTCCTTCTCCCTTTATATTTCTCCTTTTCCCTTTATATTTCTCCTTTTCCCTTTCTATCTCTGTCTCCTTTTCCCTTTCTATCTCTCCTCTCTCCTTTTCCCTTTATCTCTCCTCTCTCCTTTTCCCTTTCTATCTCTCCTCACTCCTTCTCCCTTTATATTTCTCCTTTTCCCTTTCTATCTCTCTCTCCTTTTCCCTTTCTATCTCTCCTCTCTCCTTTTCCCTTTCTATCTCTCCTCTCTCCTTTTCCCTTTCTATCTCTCCTCTCTCCTTTTCCCTTTCTATCTCTCCTCAATCCTTTTCCCTTTCTATCTCTCCTCACTCCTTTTCCCTTTCTATCTCTCCTCAATCCTTTTCCCTTTCTATCTCTCCTCAATCCTTTTCCATTTCTATCTCTCCTCAATCCTTTTCCATTTCTATCTCTCCTCAATCCTTTTCCATTTCTATCTCTCCTCAATCCTTTTCCATTTCTATCTCTCCTCAATCCTTTTCCCTTTCTATCTCTCCTCACTCCTTTTCCCTTTCTATCTCTCCTCACTCCTTTTTCCTTCCTATCTCTCCTTCTCCTTTCCCCTGTCTCATGCTCCCTCTGTACTCCATGCCAAACCTCATGCCAGTCTTCTATTCTCTAAATGCATTTTTATTTAGTTTTGGGAACTACTATGCTGCTGCAGGTTGTATTTAATAGAACTGTTATTCTGTTTACAGAATGATGTGTGATTATGGTAGTTATGTAAGGATATTTTATCTGGTAATCCTGCTTTAGTCACATATGCTCAAATTGGTGGCTCGAGCTGTCTGAACTGGACAATTGCCTATTTTCCTGTTCCCGTTTTATTTTTTTATATATTTTTTCAATGTTATAGTTCTTTCAGGGTAAAAAGAGCAGTCGTGTTATTTGTCTGGTTTTCTTATATTCCTGTAATGCCAACTGATTGTGTTGTCGTGAGAACGTTGTTCGCGTTCATTGACTTATAAAAATAGGAATGTTCATTTAATCAGGGCCATGTATCAAGGGATAAAGACTTATTTTCCTCCATTTTGTTAAATGGCTTCTTCTATGCGTTTTGCCTCCATCTTCATGTGTTTTTTAATAACACATGGGTTGTTTAGGATTTAAAGCTCACGGCAGAGTTTTTTTCCTTTCCTTTTCAACTCAGGCTCCCAGGACACTGGAGCACTCTGGAGCTAAGGGGATGTGGAAGGAGCACTGAAAGGGGACTGAGTGGTGGAAAAAACAGTATTTCTCTGTTCTGAGGAAATCCATGGTCCTCTTCCACTTAATCACCTTCTCCCCGCGGTGTGCTCCAGTAAGCTCCCTCTGAACATGCCTCATCCTCCAGCGTGTTATTGCAGCCTCCTCCCAACCAGACAGCACTCCCCGTGCGTTTTGAGTCCATTTACCCACCCCTCGTCTCCTCTGTTCCCCAACTGTGACACCATTGGAGCAGGGAAGTGTAATGGCCTAAATTGGATGTACTTCAGGGTGAGACGACACCATTTAAGTGAGGGATGCTGCTGCCATGATGCCAGTCCTGCTCCCTTCTCCAGTCCTCACGCCTTGTCGTCTTAACCTCCAAGCTCTGGGCAGTGGTATAACTTTGTATCACTGTGTAATTCTATAGTGAGGCAACACTGAAGACTCTAATCGCTGGGATTATTCAACTCCACAGATATTATGTACGGAATGCCCTCTCCCACTCTCTCCCTTTATATCCTGTGGATTGCAATGGGAGCTGACGTTTTTATTTTCATCAGAATGTAGTCAACGTACGTAGTTGGAAATGCCTTTTATATCTTATCACGGTGGACACAGAATAGACGGAGAGGAAATTGACGTTAGTAGTATTCAGTATAACAGCACAGTGCTCGCTTCTAGGTGTCTACAAGTAGCTCTCTGAAACATCCATTCACTGTGTGCCTACTGACAAAGAAAGGTTTGCACATTCTGAATTACTGATGAGATAATCATTGTATTCTTCAAGGTCAAAATATAAATATATAGCTATTGAGTTTAATCTGATCTAAGTGTAAGCCAATCTCAGTCATGACGATAAGGGACCCAGCAAGGCTATTGGCTGTTTGCTGTTTGCTCAGGGTATGAGAGGAATTATAGAGAGGAAGCGTGAAGGTGGGGCAGTCTCCCTGCGTTGTGATTGGAGGAGCCAAAAGTGAGTGTCATTGATCTAAATGTTTTGAGATGCGCGCTGCAGCCCGAGATCATCCTTAGTGTTTCAGAACTGAATTGACGATTTCTAGAAAACGAGCGGTCATAAATCTCACTGCGCTCTCTCTCTTTCTGGGAAAGGGCTGGCATTAATCAACACGTTTCCGATACCTTCAATCCTGAAATCGACTTTTGAATGCAGCCCTATTTTTCCTCCTCTGTTCTTATTCACGCTCCGTTAAAGTGAGAGCGTAGTTCTTTTATCCTCTGTTTGCTACAAAACAGTCTAGACTTGTAGCAGTTTTACTGAGCCAAAAGTCATAGCCAGCAGTGTAAAGATTATAGGCCTAATGGATCGTTTTTAAGGAACCCCTCTACCCCATGAGGCTTTGCCAGAGAGGGTTGTATGTGAAAACAGAGTTATGGGAGAGACAACCCCCTCACCACAGCCTTAAGAATGTATGGTATCTGGGATTTAATGGATATCATAAAGGGTTTGTGGAGCAGCCCATGCCAGTGGTTCCAGCATTTACTCCATTTCTATATCAATCAAATTCAATCAATCAAATATATTTATATAGCCCTTTTTACAGCAGATGTCACAAAGTGCTTATACAGAAACCAGCCTAAACTCCCAAAGATCAAGCAATGAAGATGTAGCAGCAGGGTGGCTAGGAAAGACTCCCTAGAAAGGCAGAAACCTAGAGAGGAACCAGGCTCTGAGGGGTGGCCAGTCTTCTGGCTGTGCCGGGTGGAGATTATAACAGTACATGGCGATTTAAGACTAGATAATTCTTCAAGATGTTCAAACGGTCATAGATGACCAGCAGGGTCAAATAATAATCACAGTGGAAAGCAGGTAGATATTCTATCTGTTAGCTGGTGATAATGGAATCATTTCTTAAGTCTGTGTTTGTTAAACCGATGCCACAGATTGGACAATTCTGAGAACCCCTCAACTCTTCCTAATTCCTCTGTTGCTGTGCTTGTCAGCACAGATTGGTTTTCCACTGTTTCAAATGTACGGTCGCTGTTGGCAAGACTCAATGTGCCACTTTTTTGGGGGGTGGCGGGGTGTCTGTGTGTGTGTGATGGTATGCTCAGTGGACTGAGGTTTCCAGGAGGCCAAGCTACCATGTATTTGTTAGCTCCATACAACGGTAGTATAATAGTTGTCTGTAGTTGTTGGTTTCCCCCAGCTGCACTACTTTGTAAACGTACAGTATATACACATCAATGAAGGTGTAACAAAAAAGGTTTCTCCTGGAAAGATCAATGGCTGCGAGAGCTCCTGCCGTTTTTAATTGGTAGTGCTCGAGTCGTGATGAATCTCTGGGAAGGCCAAGCCTATTGGTTTCCTTTACCGTCCACTAGAGTAAACTCTGCCTCCCCCCACGCTTGGACCATGACAGGCTGATGTATCTCTCTCGGCTTGCTTTAGCGTTTCCCCCTCTCTCCTAAACCTTTCCCAACTCCTCCTCCTCAGCATGGGTTTAGTATACTATACCCTTCTATACTACACACGCTCCTCTTTCCATTCACTGCCTGTTTATTTTCTACAGCTAGATATAGAAGCTGACAACACTAGTGCTGTTGTTTTCCTCACCTGGCCCCTCGATAGAGGCGCACACCCCCTCTTTTCATTTTAAGATGGAATGATTATGAATCTCCTGCCGCGGGTTAAGGAATGCACACATTCTTCTAGAATGAATTGAGTGTCATCTTGGAACTTTTTTTAGTTTTTATTCAGTTGTCGTTTTTCATGGTGGTTGTAACAAGGTTACCATTATAAGGTGCTGTCTGTTCCCCCACCTCTCCCAAATGAAGATTAATGAGGAAGTGTGTGTGTGTGTCTGTACGGGTGCCAGCAGGGACCAAAATAGATTTAGTAAATTGGCTCTCCGCTGAACGTTAGAGGGGGTGAACAGTAGGATACACAACATGTTCTCCATAATTTTCACCTTGTAGTCTTACAATGGACACACATCCAAGCCACACACATCCAAGCTAGTATGGATTAATTTATGATCCAGTAAGGGCATGTTTTAACTCTCAAAGGACTGCATGCATTCCTAGTCCTCTACAGAAATCTGTTCCTTATCGCTGAACTCCGACAGAGGGTGGGTTCTCACGCTGGAAAGCCTGTTATGAGGAAATGAAAGCTCAATTACACAATTAATAAAAAATGAAAAGCTGAAATGTCTTGAGTCAATAAGTATTCAACCCCTTTTATGGCAACATTTGTTTAACAAGTGACATAAGTTGCATGGAGTCAATCTGTGTGCAATAATAGTGTTTAACATTATTTTTTTAATGACTACCTCTGCACCCCACACATACAATTATCTGTAAGGGCCCTCAGTAGAGCAGTGAATTTCAAACACAGATTCAACCACAAAGACCAGGGAGGTTTTCCAATGCCTCGCAAAGAGGGGCACCTATTGGTAGAAAAAAAAATCCCTTTGAGCATGAAGTTATTAATTACACTTTGGATGTTGTATCAATAAACCCAGTCACTACAAAGATATAGGCGTCCTAACTCAGTTTCCGGAGAGGAAGGAAACCGCTCAAGGATTTCACAATGAGACTTTAAAACAGTTACAGGGTGTAATGGCTGTGATTGGAGAAAACTGAGGATGAATCAACAGCATTGTAGTTACTCCACAATACTAACCTAAATGACTGAGTGAAAAGGAAGCATGTACAGAATAAAAATATTCCAAAACAGAAAATGTGGCAAAGCAATTAACTTTTGTCCTGAATACAAAGTGTTATGTTTGAGGCAAATGCAACACATTACTGAGTACCACTCTTCATATTTTCAAGCATGGAGGTGGCTGCATCATGTTATGGATATGCTTGTCATTGGCAAGGACTAGGGAGCTTTTTTTTGGATAAAAATAAACAGAATAGTTCTAAGCACATGCAAAATCCTAGAAAACCTGGTTGTTTTCCAACGGACACTGGGAGACAAATTCACCCTTCAGCAGGACAATAACCTAAACACAAGGCCAAATATACACTGGAGTTGCTTACCGAAACAACATTGAATGTTCCTGAGTGGCCTAGTTAGTTTTGACTTAAATCGGCTTGAAAATCTATGGCAATACTTAAAAATGGCTGTCTAGCTATAATCAACAACCAACTTGACAGAGCTAAATATATATATATACAGTGGGGGAAAAAAGTATTTAGTCAGCCACCAATTGTGCAAGTTCTCCCACTTAAAAAGATGAGAGAGGCCTGTAATTTTCATCATAGGTACACGTCAACTATGACAGACAAAATGAGGATTTTTTTTCTCCAGAAAATCACATTGTAGGATTTTTTATGAATTTATTTGCAAATTATGGTGGAAAATAAGTATTTGGTCAATAACAAAAGTTTCTCAATACTTTGTTATATACCCTTTGTTGGCAATGACACAGGTCAAACGTTTTCTGTAAGTCTTCACAAGGTTTTCACACACTGTTGCTGGTATTTTGGCCCATTCCTCCATGCAGATCTCCTCTAGAGCTGTGACGTTTTGGGGCTGTCGCTGGGCAACACGGACTTTCAACTCCCTCCAAAGATTTTCTATGGGGTTGAGATCTGGAGACTGGCTAGGCCACTCCAGGACCTTGAAATGCTTCTTACGAAGCCACTCCTTCGTTGCCCGGGCAGTGTGTTTTGGATCATTGTCATGCTGAAAGACCCAGCCACGTTTCATCTTCAATGCCCTTGCTGATGGAAGGAGGTTTTCACTCAAAATCTCACGAAACATGGCTCCATTCATTCTTTCCTTTACACGGATCAGTCGTCCTGGTCCCTTTGCAGAAAAACAGCCCCAAAGCATGATGTTTCCACCCCCATGCTTCACAGTAGGTATGGTGTTCTTTGGATGCAACTCAGCATTCTTTGTCCTCCAAACACGACTGAGTTGAGTTTTTACCAAAAAAGTTCTATTTTGGTTTCATCTGACCATATGACATTCCCCCAATCCTCTTCTGGATCATCCAAATGCACTCTAGCAAACTTCAGACAGGCCTGGACATGTACTGGCTTAAGCAGGGGGACACGTCTGGCACTGCAGGATTTGAGTCCCTGGCGGCGTAGTGTGTTACTGATGGTAGGCTTTGTTACTTTGGTCCCAGCTCTCTGCAGGTCATTCACTAGGTCCCCCCGTGTGGTTCTGGGATTTTTGCTCACCGTTCTTGTAATCATTTTGACCCCACGGGGTGAGATCTTGCGTGGAGCCCCAGATCGAGGGAGATTATCAGTGGTCTTCCATTTCCTAATAATTGCTCCCACAGTTGATTTCTTCAAACCAAGCTGCTTACCTATTGCAGATTCAGTCTTCCCAGCCTGGTGCAGGTCTACAATTTTGTTTCTGGTGTCCTTTGACAGCTCTTTGGTCTTGGCCATAGTGGAGTTTGGAGTGTGACTGTTTGAGGTTGTGGACAGGTGTCTTTTTATACTGATAACAAGTTCAAACAGGTGCCATTAATACAGGTAACGAGTGGAGGACAGAGGAGCCTCTTAAAGAAGAAGTTACAGGTCTGTGAGAGCCAGAAATCTTGCTTGTTTGTAGGTGACCAAATACTTATTTTCCACCATAATTTGCAAATAAATTCATAAAAAAATCCTACAATGTGATTTTCTGGATTTTTATCCCTCAATTTGTCAGTCATAGTTGACGTGTACCTATGATGAAAATTACAGGCCTCTCTCATCTTTTTAAGTGGGAGAACTTGCACAATTGGTGGCTGACTAAATACTTTTCCCCCCACTATATATATATATATATATATATATAATATAGATATAGATATAGATATAATATAATATAAGATATATATATATATATATATATATATATATATATCTGATAGATATAGAATATAGATAGATATAAAATAGATATGATATATATGTATAGATATATATAGATATAAGTAGATATATAGATATATAGATATATAATAATATACTATATATACACTGCTCAAAAAAATAAAGGGAACACTTAAACAACACAATGTAACTCCAAGTCAATCACACTTCTGTGAAATCAAACTGTCCACTTAGGAAGCAACACTGATTGACAATACATTTCACATGCTGTTGTGCAAATGGAATAGACAACAGGTGGAAATTATAGGCAATTAGCAAGACACCCCCAATAAAGGACTGGTTTTACAGGTGGTGATTACAGACCACTTCTCAGTTCCTATGCTTCCTGGCTGATGTTTTGGTCACTTTTGAATGCTGGCGGTGCTTTCACTCTAGTGGTAGCATGAGACGGAGTCTACAACCCACACAAGTGGCTCAGGTAGTGCAGCTCATCCAGGATGGCACATCAATGCGAGCTGTGGCAAGAAGGTTTGCTGTGTCTGTCAGCGTAGTGTCCAGAGCATGGAGGCGCTACCAGAAGACAGGCCAGTACATCAGGAGACGTGGAGGAGGCCGTAGGAGGGCAACAACCCACCAGCAGGACTGCTACCTCCGCCTTTGTGCAAGGAGGAGCAGGAGGAGCACTGCCAGAGCCCTGCAAAATGACCTCCAGCAGGCCACAAATGTGCATGTGTCTGCTCAAACGGTCAGAAACAGACTCCATGAGGGTGGTATGAGGGCCCGACGTCCACAGGTGGGTGTTGTGCTTACAGGCCCTGGGTTCCTCCTAATTCAAGACAATGCTAGACCTCAGGTGGCTGGAGTGTGTCAGCAGTTCCTGCAAGAGGAAGGCATTGATGCTATGGACTGGCCCGCCCGTTCCCCAGACCTGAATCCAATTGAGCACATCTGGGACATCATGTCTCGCTCCATCCACCAATGCCACGTTGCACCACAGACTGTCCAGGAGTTGGCGGATGCTTTAGTCCAGGTCTGGGAGGAGATCCCTCAGGAGACCATCAGGAGCATGCCCAGGCATTGTAGGGAGGTCATACAGGCACGTGGAGGCCACACACACTACTGGCCTCATTTTGACTTGTTTTAAGGACATTACATCAAAGTTGGATCAGCCTGTAGTGTGGTTTTCCACTTTAATTTTGAGGGTGACTCCAAATCCAGACCTCCATGGGTTTGCCAAAACCCTACAGAGGGTAGTGCGTACGGCCCAGTACATCACTGGGGCAAAGCTCCCTGCCATCCAGGACCTCTATACCAGGCGGTGTCAGAGGAAGGCCCTCAAAATTGTCAAAGACTCCAGCCACCCTAGTCATAGACTGTTCTCTCTGCTACCGCACGGCAAGCGGTACCGGAGTGCCAAGTCTAGGTCCAAAAGACTTCTCAACAGCTTCTACCCCCAAGCCATAAGACTCTGAACAGCTAATCATGGCTACCCCGGACTATTTGCACTGCCCCCCACCCCATACTTTTTACGCTGCTGCTACTCTGTTAAGTATTTATGCATAGTCACTTTAACTCTACCCACATGTACATATTACCTCAACTACCTCAACTAGCCGGTGCCCCCGCACATTGACTCTGCAACGGTACCCCCCTGTATATATAGCCTCCCTACTGTCACTTTATTTTACTGTATATATAGCCTCCCTACTGTCACTTTATTTTACTTCTGCTCTTTTTTTCTCAACACTTTTTTTGTTGTTGTTTTATTCTTACTTTTTTTGTTTAAAATAAATGCACTGTTGGTTAAGGGCTGTAAGTAAGCATTTCTCTGTAATGTCTGCACCTGTTGTATTCGGCGCATGTGACCAATAAAATTTGATTTGATTTGATAAATTTGATTTCCATTGATCATTTTTGTGTGATTTTGTTATCAGCACATTCAACTATGTAAAGAAAAAAGTATTTAATAAGATTATTTCATTCATTCAGATCTAGGATGTGTTATTTTAGTGTTCCCTTTATTTTTTTGAGCTGTGTGTGTGTATGTGTATATATATATATATATATATATATATATATATATATATATATATATATATATATATATATATATATATATATATATATATATATATATATATATATATATATATATATATATATATATATATATATATATATATATATATTGTGATGTCACGAGAGGCTGTGTCCTGAGGGACGCTACATCCCCTGAGGTGGCTGCAAACCCAGACAGCTATGGCTCCATCTGCTGGTATGGTCGGGAACTCCACCCTCTATGGCCAATCTTCCCACGCAGCTGAAACAAATGAGGAGCTGATGAGCTGAAGGTTTGGGAAGGAAGAGACACAGTCTCCAACCTGGGCTCTCTGGAGGACAAGAGTGCTGCACGTCCACTTCCATGAGGAATATAAGGATTTGGAGATACTTACCTTTGGGAAATACTCACCTTTGGATATATGCACCTGTGGGAAATACGTGAGAGACATTTGGAAGGACTTTTTGCTGGGTTGGCCACTAGCTGCAACGTGGACTACAGTAAGGCTGGGGGAAAAAGTTATCTGAGCGAGTGAGAATTATGATTTTGGATGTGGAAGAGACATCCCTGAACTGTTAACCCTTAAAGAGCCACAAGAGAACAGAATTTTGTTATATTTTCGTTAATTTCCCAAGACCTATAATAAAATCCTTGTTTTGTTTGAACCTTGTCTCCTTGCACTACTTGAGCAATCCCGCTGAAAGCTGCTGTAGCCTCTCGTGACGTCACAGATGGTGGAGAATACAGGCACGCTCAAGCGTTAATAGTGCATGTCAGAGGAGGATACCGAAGGTTTGATCACCCAGTTTTCCGAAGTTGGCCGTAGGCCCCGCCGACTGAAATGGAGGACATATTGAAAGCCCTTGTTGCTGGCCAGCAAGCCCAGATGCAAGCAAACGTGGCTCTCTTGGAGGAGCAAAGAAAGCCAACCTTCTGAAGGCAGAGGAATTGCAGTTGCAGAGACAGAGGGTGGTCCAAAATACCCGCCCAATAAAGGCAAGTGACTTTATATCTAAGATGGGAGCTACCGAGGACATTGAGGCATACCTGCATGCATTTGAGGCCACGGCCACTAGGGAAGCCTGGCCCAAGCAACAGTGGTTGGTCTGTTAGCCCCCCTTTCTAACGGGGAATCTCTGAATGCTGTCCGGGACCTGGGCCCTGACCAGGTTACTGACTATGATGCCCTGAAGTCTGAGATCCTCAGCAGATAGGACACAAAGTTGGTATGGCCCAGCGCTTTCACAGCTGGACCTTCCAACCAGACCAACCTCCTCGGGCGCAGATGCATGAACTTGTCCGAATCGCAAGGAAATGGCTGGATCCGCAGAGGAATACAGCAGCGGCGGTGGTGGAGGCCGTTGTGGTGGATCGTTACCTCACGCGCTGCCTTATGAGGCAAAACGGGTCATCAGTCAACAGGCCTTGACCACGGCTGATCTGACCGTGGAAGCTGTGGAAAAGTACCAGGCCACAGCGGAGATGCTGAATGCTTCCCGAAAAGACCCCAGGAGGGCGGCCCCACCACAAATGGGAAGAACCCGTCCAAAGGACCCCAAGGTCTCGAACCCAGCCACGTCAGGACTTATCCCGGCTCCAGGGGGAGCCAGAAACCAGGCGGGTCCAAGAAGAGTACACCAGGAGGGGGAAACTCGACAGTGTTACCGGTGTGGGGAGATGGGACATATCTCCTGGCAGTGTGGGAAACCAGCCGATGAACCTATGCCCACTGCGGAGTCCTCCAGCTCAGCACCCACACACCGTTTTGCCTCGCTCTTGGGAGTCGTAGATGGCGGCCCAGATCGACCCCCACTGCCCGGTAACTGTGAATCACCATGATGTGGAGGCCTTACTGGATTCTGGTAGCCGGGCCACCCTGGTGCGTAAGGATTGGTGGGCCCAACGTGTCTGCCCCCGGGGAAAGTCCTCCCAGTTTCCTGTGTCCATGGGGACACCAGAGAATACCCCATTACTGAACTTACAATGACCAGCACATCGGGAACCATACACACGACGGCGGGGGTGGTTGATTCCTCCCCGCCTGTCCTAATTGGACGAGACTGCCCAGCCTTTACCCACTCTGGAGAGAGTCTCAGGAGAGGATAACCCGAGTACTCGGAAACGGAGAGGCAAGACTCATCCTGGGAAGGCTCTGTGCAATCCTCCGAGTTACTCACTCCCGCCCGGCTCTGATAGGGATGGCAGGTGCCCAGACCGACACAGAGACGGAGCTACAGAATCTGGACAAAGAACTGTCTGGTCTGAAGGGGACCGCTGGGAGGTATCGCTTTGTTAAAGCAACAGTTAGACATGAAGACAGAAGAGTTAGATATCCTCCAGGCTAAACTCCAACAGAGCTCCTTCCCTAAGCAACAGGAGGAGCTGGAGAGGCTGCGCAGGACCATCGAGGAGTGTGAGGAGACCCTGCGCAGTAGTAAGGAGGTCCAGAAGAAGGCAGAGGAGAAGTACAAGGTGTTGGAGAACAAGATGAAGAATGCGGAGGCAGAGAGAGAGAAGGAACTGAAAGCTGCTCAACAGAAGCTAAACTCTGCTAAAACCAAGGCTGATGCGTCAGTAAGAAACTCAAGGAGAGACAACAGGAGGCTGGAGTCCCTGGTCCAGAGTTGGAGGAGTTGAAGAGAGAGCAGTCTGGCAAGCACCACGGCAATGCGGACGCCCTCCCGGCGTGATGCCTTCTCAGCTGCCTTTACCCGACGAGGACGTCGGGTCCCGAGGGAGGGGGATGTGTGATGTCACGAGAGGCTGTGTCCTGAGGGACGTTACATCCCCTGAGGTGGCTGCAAACCCAGACAGCTATGGCTCCATCTGCTGGTATGGTCGGGAACTCCACCCCTCTATGGCCAATCTTCCCACGCAGCTGAAACAAATGAGGAGCTGATGAGCTGAAGGTTTGGGAAGGAAGAGACACAGTCTCCAACCTGGGCTCTCTGGAGGACAAGAGTGCTGCACGTCCACTTCCATGAGGAATATAAGGATTTGGAGATACTTACCTTTGGGAAATACTCACCTTTGGATATATGCACCTGTGGAAATACGTGAGAGACATTTGGAAGGACTTTTTGCTGGGTTGGCCACTAGCTGCAACGTGGACTACAGTAAGGCTGGGGAAAAGTTATCTGAGCGAGTGAGAATTATGATTTTGGATGTGGAAGAGACATCCCTGAACTGTTAACCCTTAAAGAGCCACAAGAGAACAGAATTTTGTTATATTTTCGATTAATTTCCCAAGACCTATAATAAAATCCTTGTTTTGTTTGAACCTTGTCTCCTTGCACTACTTGAGCAATCCCGCTGAAAGCTGTGTAGCCTCTCGTGACGTCACAATATATATATATATATATATATTTTTTTTTTTATCATAATATTGCATATATTGTACAATCCAGTTGTGCAAAGCTCTTAGACTAACCCAGAAAGACACACAGCTGTAATCCCTGCCAAAGGTTGTTCTACAAAGTATTGACTCAGGGGTGTGAATACTTATGTAAATTAGATTTCTGTATTTCATTTTCAAAGTTACCAAAAATGTTTTCACTTTGTCATTCTGGGGTATTGTGTTTAGATGGGTGAGAATGGAAGCGGAATGAATACTTTCTGAAGGTACTGTAAGACATGCCTCATAATATGAAATAGAACATTCAGGTTTCAAACAATTTTAAGTATGTTTTCAAAATGCATATAGCCTCCAGCTCACATTGTAAAGTGGTGGGTGACGCGCTGATAGCAGGTTGCCTTCACGTTTATGGTGAATGGGAGTCGCACTTCAATTACCAGTTGAGAAAAAAAATTTGTAACTCTATTTAATCGTGCACCAAAACTGTTTTAAACACGCAATTGTGTATAGAATTGCTGCACAATGAATGGGCTCGTTTTACTCAAGCAGCAACCAGCTGACATCCCACTCAAAATAGGCTCTGTATGTTGTGCGCGTGAGTCTCCTGAGTGGCGCAGTGGTCTAAGGCACTGCATCGCAGTGCTAACTGTGCCACTAGAGATCCTGGTTCGAATCCAGGCTCTGTCGCAGCCGGCCGCGACCGGGAGACTCATGGGCGGCGCACAATTGGCCCAGCATCGTCCAGGGTACGGGAGGGAATGGCCGGCAGGGATGTAGCTCAGTTGATAGAGCATGGCGTTTGCAACGCCAGGGGTGTGGGTTCGATTCCCACCGGGGGCCAGTATAAACAAATATATATATGTATTCACTAACTGTAAGTCGCTCTGGATAAGAGCGTCTGCTAAATGACTAAAATGTAAATGTAATAGTTGTTTTGGAAAAATAAGATACATGATGACTAATGAAAATACACACAGGCCAATTTTAATTCCACTAAATTATGCAAATTAACCTTGGCGTTCAAATGTATTTACACCGACTGGTATTTCCGTCAATGAATAAAAAGCATTATTTTGCGATGGGATTTTTATTTATCTGCTTTTCATTATTTTATTTTGTATTTATCGTCTTTTCATTATTTTATTTTTTGCCAAAAGCCGAAAATTGCCGGCTAATAGAAAGCATGTAACTGAAGTAGTAGGTCCTTTCATGAAGCAACATGATTAACTGAGGTAGTGGGCTAATGAACAGGGGGAGGTTTTGAGTTTCTTAACAGGGTTTAGGTAGACATCATTATGTCTCACACAATGGACAACGGACAGATCTGCACACCCGCCCGTGCAATCCAGTTAGTCTCAATCATGTTAGCCCTAATCTAATCACCGGCCATGGAACAGATAACTCCCCTTGGTTTATTTAAACAAAACAAATGCGAAGGAAAGACATGTACGCATGTGCAGCTGGTTCCAATCAAAAGAGCTGAATGTAAAGCTGTGGTGGGATCAGGGTAAGTTTACTTTTGTCTGTCTGTGTGTGTGTGTGTATATATCTTCCTCTGGGGGCACTACCTGGCATCACTCAGCTAGTGCTGATTGGCTTGTCAGATGGAAGCTGTGTAATGAATTGTTTTGCGTTATACTCCAGACAGGTCAAGGGCACAGCAATGTCTAGGATGTCATCACAATACCAGGGATTATTTATTAACCATGTAAAGACCTTGTATCACTACATACAGCATAGTACAGTCTTGTGTCATTACGTTAACAATGGCAGGTAGGCTTTGTGCCCTGCCAACCTCTCTGAAAATATTATTTTAGGTGCGACTTGCCACAATTCCAACGACTGTAGCCTACATCTCACTCAAATTCAGAGGCGGTCATAGCAAAAAAGCAGCAGTGTCCTCTGTAATAAAGGTGACATTTGTGTGTTTTCCCAGCCTGCATCTATCTTTGGGTACTGTCTGTCATTAATTAAAGCAGCTATAAATATCCGTGCCTATGCCATTTTGTGCAGCATAATTAAAGGAAAGATTCACCTATTTGGAATGTTATGCAGTGCCTTCGGAAAGTATTCAGACCCCTTCACTTTTTCCACATTTTGTTACGTTACAGCCTTATTCTAAAATGGATTAAATAAAAAATTTTCCTCTATCTACACACACTACCCCATAATGACAAAGCGAAAACAGGTTTTTAGAAATTTTTGCAATGTATTACAAACAAAATAAAAAATACCTTATTTACATAAGTATTCAGACCCTTTGCTATGAGACTCGAAATTGAGCTCAGGTGCATCCTGTTTCCATTGATCATCCTTGATGTTTCTACAACTTGATTTGGAGTCCACCTATGGTAAATTCAATTGATTGGACCTGATTTGGAAAGGCACACACCTGTCTATATAAGGTCCCACAGTTGACAGTGCATGTCAGAGCAAAAACCAAGCGATGAGGTCGAAGGAATTGTCCATAGAGTTCCGAGACAGGATTGTGTTGAGGCACAGATCTGGGGAAAGGCACCAAAAAATTCTGCTGCATTGAAGGTCCCCAAGAACACAGTGACCTCCATCATTCTTAAATGGAAGAAGTTTGGAACCACCAAGACTCTTCCTAGAACTGGCCGCCTGGCCAAACTGAGCAATCGGGGGAGAAGGGCCTTGTTCAGGGAGGTGACCAAGAACCCAGTGGTTACTCTGACAGAGCTCCAGTGTTCCTTTGTGGAGATAGGAGAACCTTCCAGAAAGACAACCATCTCTGCAGCACTCCACCAATCAGGCCTTTATGGTAGAGTGGCCAGACGGAAGCCACTCCTCAGTAAAAGGCACATGATAGCCCGCTTGGAGTTTGCCAAAAGGCACCTAAAGGACTCTCAGACCATGAGAAACAAGATTCTCTGGTCTGATAAAACCAAGATTGAACTCTTTGGCCTGAATGCCAAGCGTCACGTCTGGAGGAAACCTGGCACCATCCCTACGGTGAAGCATGGTGGTGGCAGCATCATGCTGTGGGGAGGTTTTTCAGCGGCAGGGACTGGGAGACTAGTCAGCATCGAGGGGAAAGGTGAACGGAGCAAAGTACAGAGAGATCCTTAATGAAAACCTGCTCCAGAGCGCTCAGGACCTCAGACTGGGTGAAGGTTCACCTTCCAGATTTCCACAATGATTTTAACATGTTGCTACTACCATAACGACAAAATTAAACATTTGTTTACAAAAAATATTGTTCTCACATATTAGTGTTATTTAACACTGGTAATTGTAGGAATTAGTGGTTTTGGGTGGATTTTTCATGTAAGAGGAGAGGGACGAAGGTGCTCCCAGCATCTGGGCTTGGTGCGGAATGGCTGCCCCGTTCATACGCACTAGTAATTACACACCACTTCCAAATATCCCCAGTAACGTGATATGCATCCTTCTCCAACATCCAAGGGTACTCTGACAGGAATCACAGACTGAAGTTAGACCTAACACTTCCTGATTTTATTTTATTTTACTTTACATAAAACAAGGATGTAATACAGATCGCCTCCCCAGATTCTGACGAAGGTTAGTGAAATATACATCCTGCCTATGGTAAACAGAAGTGAGCAATGTAGATTTGTATCTCTGTCTGAGACAAATAAACAAGTCTTCTTCCAATCCTTTCTCTCGCCCCTGGATTTATGGGAGTAGCTCTGTCGTTGTGTTCTCCAGAATGAATTTAGCCAGTTAAAAAAGTGGACACAGGACGGCAAAATTGCAGTTCCCTAAGTAATTGCCTCGGTCTCTGCTTTCAGGGGAATACTTGTGAGAGGGATGGAGATTAGGGTCAGCATGTTTTACCTGCGGATGAGGGAAGTGGCATTGTCTGGCTAGAGAAGACCTGGGTAAATTGATTTAGACTAGACTAACAAATCGGTCTCCAAATAAAACAGCGAGGGTCCTCCTGTTGAATTTCGAAATCCCGATGTTGCCCTCGAGCCAAAATGATTGCCCACTCCGGACTAGTGCCACTTTGTCACTTTAAATCAGCAAAACAAGGAAAATGTAAACCCATTTAGGACCAATTTATGGTCTTGTAAGGTTCTGACAGGATGAGCTGAAGGTGAGGAAAAAGGAGTGCTAATGCTTGCTGTTCTCTGCTATGACTTTGCCTTTAATTGAAGTGACAGACAGTAAAGTGCCTTGCTCAAGTTCACATCGACAAATCTTTCACCTTGTTGGTTCGTGTATTCGAACAAGCAACCTTTCAGTTACTGGCCCAACGCTTTAACCACTAGGCTACCTGCCGCCAGGTGTAGTGGTTGAGATAAGGAGTGTGTTGAATGGACGTCACATCAATAGTCCTCTTCTTAGCGTGACTGGAGATCTGAGAGCTTTAGTGGCAGGCTCCGTTCTATCCGCTGGAGCTGATTTTAGCCTTCTACCTTGGTTTCTGCATAGTGATTTATTGGAGTGTGACTGCATGATGCAATCACATTACTACACCCATCGCTAGCCACAACAGCAGTTGTTGGGAGTGGTCTCTCTGTCTCTTAGGGCTGCACAATTAATCGAATTCTCATCGAAATCGCAATATTGACATGTGCAATATCCATATCGCAAGAGATCAATATCGCTTGCAATATTTTTGAAATGCCACAGAGCTGTGTGTAATGTCTGTTTACATAGTTTACTCTGTCTTCTCTCTGTTTGTCATCTCTCTGTCATCTCTCTGTTTGTCATCTCTCTGTTTGTCATCTCTCTCTCCCTCTAGTCTTGTGGCTGCTTCAATGCTGTCAACAGATTGTTCCAAACAAGAAAGATGCTGCTTTCCTCTTTGCTTCTTAATATAATCATTCTCTTTCTATGATTTCAACAGTTCACCCAAGTGTTTTAATGTACAGGTAACCGCCAAAGTAAAGGAAACACCAACATAAAGTGTCTTAATAGGGCGTTGGGCCACCATGAGCCAGAACAGCTTCAACGCGCCTTGGCATAGATTCTACAAGTGTCTGGAACTCTATTGGAGGGATGTGACACCATTCTTCCACAATAAATTCCATCATTTCTTGTTTTGTTGATGGTGGTGGAAAACGCTGTCTCATGGGAGATTCTGGCGCGGTGCCTAAGTGTTCAGTTGGGTTGAGATCTGGTGACTGAGATGGCCATGGCATATGGTTTACATGGTTTTCATGCTCATCAAACCATTCAGTGAATTTTGTTTTGACAGTTACCTGTATATTATATCGAAAGTTTATGTTTTGCTGGTATCGGGCGGCCCACGGTCTCTCTACCTACAGTGGGGAGAACAAGTATTTGATACACTGCCGATTTTGCAGGTTTTCCTACTTACAAAGCATGTAGAGGTCTGTAATTTTTATCATAGGTACAATTCAACTGTGAGAGACGTGAAAGATTTTTGTTTTAGATTCCGTCTCTCACAGTTGAAGTGTACCTATGATAAAAATTACAGACCTCTACATGCTTTGTAAGTAGGAAAACCTGCAAAATCCCCACTGTATCAGGCCATCTGTGGGCGCAAAATGTAATGTACAGTAATCACAGATGGATTGAGTGAAACCCAATTAAAGTATGCATTTTATGACAGCTAAGTGGTTGTTGGACGCTACTGGAAGTCTGACCAGAACTTTGCAATTATGGAGAGACTGTGGTTTCAGTTTGCTGGCCTTTTCATGTTTCATATCTGTGCTGCTTCAGAAGAGCATTGGAAGTAAACTACATTGCAGCATCATATTGGATTTAGACCCACAGCTTCCCTCAGTCTTTATCTCTGAAAACACAGACTTTTCCCCTGTCCCCTGCCCTCCTTCCCTTTAATTTCAAGAGACAAACACCTCAAAACGGGCAGTAATCCCCTTACCCTCATGCCGGAGTCAGTCCATGGGGGGGATTATGTCAGGGGTACAGCTCATGGGGTTAGCGCCGTCCCAGTGAAACAGGAGATTAGCACGCGGACAAAAACGCACATTAGATAAGCAGCGTGGTGGGCTCGCAGCTCACCCCAAACACTGGTCATGCTGTGTGTGTGTGTGTGTGTGTGGGTGGGGGTGGGTGGACGGACCCGCTCTCGCCAAGTAAGTACTCTCTAGGGGCTGGCAGAGGGACTGGAGTGACAGAGCAGGTGTGGTTGTGATGGTACCGTTTGGGCTGGCGCAGAGGGCTGGCTAGTGGACTGTGTGCGTTCATCACCAGACGTAAGCAACTGTGTGTGTGTGTGTGTGTGTGAGCTCAGACGGAGCTGAGTGTGTGTGTGTGTGTGTGTGTGTGTGTGTATATATATATATATAACACACACACAGAGGCTGCTGGAGGACCCTGGAGGTCCAGAGGCAGCCATGGGAGGATGGATCTCTTCACAGGATGGACACTTCACAAGGTACTGTGGCTGATGCTTTCCTGCAGACTGGCTCCATCGACAAGAAAAGTGATTGTATGGTTTTATAGGATAGGTGTTTTGTAGGCGGAGGCTATATTGACATGAATGTTATTCACTGGGTCACATTGATGTCTTGGACAGATTCATTTGGTTTACTGAAAATGGTTTCCGTATCCATCAATGCAGCAGTCCATGTTGGACACCAAGTTGTGGTCACTGCTCTGTATGTCTGTACATTCATCTGCCACTTGTTTGCGCATTTGGAACAGTCTAGATAAACAGGATTAGAGATTTAGGATTACACTTCCCTGACCCTCCCCAGATTGTGCTGGTTTAGGCCCTTCCGATTGCTAATGCTTTGTATTAACTTTGTATCAACCATCCCAGTGCCCCGTTGGTATGCTGTGCAATTAATCCAGTGTGGTTCAATTGGTAGAGCATGACGCTTGCAACGCCAGGGTTGTGGGTTCGATTCCCATGGGGGAAAAAGTATGAAAATGTATGCGCTCACTTCTGTAAGTCGCTCTGGATAAGAGCGTCTGCTAAATAACTAAAATAATAAAACCTGGTGGCCTGAAAAATGCCTCTGATATGATTCTCTCTCACAGCATTTAAATATATATTGGTTGTATATTCAGTGGTCTTGCTTGTTGGTTTTGAAAATTGCTTCTCCATGTACCATTTCATGGTACCCCTTAGTACAGCCTTAATCTGTGCATTAAAATAACAAATTGCAGTTTTAGCAAGCAAGAATTATGACTGTATTAAACTAATGGCAGTGAACTGAACAGCATTTGGGTTCTGACTGACCCTTTTATTGCCTACTGAGAAGAGAGAAGAGGACAACGGTGTTAGAAGTATGGATTTCATCTTATTTTCATTTTATTTTTCGGTCTTACCATAGTAAAGTTGACACACCTCTAGTGTTTGTGGTGCTTTACATTCATGGTATATTACATTTCACAGACAAATGCTCCTGTGTGATGGATCTCAGGCTCCTCAGTCACACAGATTCAGAGGCTGTCACAAAGTAGTAACCTTAAACAGTTTTTTACTTCTCAGTCTCATGTTACATCCGCCTCTGATTGCATTTCTCTGAACGATCTCCGTCAGAAGTTTTGTAGTGTCTGTTTTCACGGATGGCAGTTGCCAGCTCTCCAACAGTAATTCAAATTCAAACGTAGAAGGGGAACTTGGTGGTGCTGTCTGATAGGACGCAGTTTGACTTCTGCTTTCTGAAAAAGCCTGTGGTTGTACTTTTCCTTAGAAAAGGTGACTGAAACAGTTGAACCAACCAAAGCTTGTTTTTTTCATGAATGTTGTTTGTCCTCCCCTTATTTACTTAACAGAGAGGCTACTGCTTTTGGGTTAGTGTTGTCTTTCATATGTACAGTACTGATACTGTCCCACAGACAGCAATATTTATGTCCTTCATGTTTGTGTTGGCAGAAACAGATTTCTTGCCCATGTGGAGGATTCTCTTAGTCAAATCTCTCCCTCTGTGATAGATACAGTGCATTTGGAAAGTATTCAGACCCCTTGACTTTTTCCACATTTTGTTACGTTACAGCATTATTCTAAAATTGATTAAATTGTTTTCCCCCTCATCAATCTACACGCAATACCCCATAATGACAAAGCGAAAACAGGTTTTTAGAAATGTTTGCTAATTTATAAATAAAAATGTAAACTAGCCTATGTTATCCAGTTAGCATGGTTCCCTTTTATAATGGCTGTTATCACCTGGGTTGTGATCAGCTTTTGCCTCCTATCTAATGCTAATTAAACTAATCAACCTGTAAACCTAAACTGTAGTCTATATACCCATACCCCAGACAGTCCAACGCTATGGTGATTCAGAAACATTTACGACTTCTAGTGAAATGAGACAGACCTCAGTGATAGTAGTTAGTCTGAAGACTCCCACCAGTACCTTAGATACAGAGGCTGGCTAATTGAACATAATCAGTGTCTAGCAGATGCATTTCAGAAAGTACAAGCGTACCATAATGAGCATATTTCTCGCTCTACACCAACTCTCCAGTTTAAAGATGGCTTGATTGCATGTAGGGCCTACTGCAATAAGGCAACATATGAACCGCTGGAACAGGAAACAACTTCGGTGTCCTCCACATCTGGTCTTTAAAGAGGTATTTCATATTGTGTCTGTCTTCCTCTGAGCTTTAACACAAAATGCTGCTCCTCCATCTTACTGCCAACAGACCCCATGAGCCAAACACTCCTCTGCTTCCATTGACTAGCTCCACCCTGACTTCTTTTTAGGTATACAGTGGAGACCAGTAGAGGCGGGAAGGGAAGGCCATGAAAACCTGCATTAGTCTCAGTCTGCTAACCTCTCATGCCTGAGCAAGGACCAGATTCTCAGGCAGTCATCATCTGCTCCAAACAATGTCTGCCTGGAATTGTCTTGTAGCCCAAGCCCCTGGCGTATGTATGTAGTTCTGTCCTTGAGCTGTTCTTGTCTATTAATGTTCTGTATTATGTCATGTTTCATGTTTTGTGTGGACCCCAGGAAGAGTAGCTGCTGCTTTTGCAACAGCTAATGTGGGGATCCTAATAAAATACCAAATACCCACGGTGCTCATTGCAAGAAGTGTTACTGGGACTATGCTCAGTGGCTCATTAATATTCCCAGTTGTTGAGGCACTCCCTTTTTTTTCAGTAGCCAATCTCCTCTGTCCAAAAGTGCTTTGAAAAGACAAGGCAAGAAAGAAAAAGGTTTGAGAAGTGACCGAGATGAATAGGAACGAGAGAAGCTTTGAAGATTTACTTGACATTCTAGCCTCTTCTCTTGTCTCTATTCTCCAATAAAATCCCACTGATTGGTTGAATTGGATGACCAGTAATTCCAGCACATTAAGTGCTTTGTCCATCATGTATTACAGTCTGATAACACGTTTGATTAGGTGCAGCGGCGTTACAATTTGAACCGCTTTAATAAGGGTAGTTGATGGGATTCCTCCCATACCTGGGGCTACGATGACATGATATAATTAAAATAGGCCTATATTAAAATATGATTTATTGTCCACATTTTGATAGCCACATTTAAGACTACATTCCTTGTTTGTTGAACATGAATCGACTAGGTCATGCTTAATGGTTAAGCTTGTAGCTAATGTGTTGTAAGGGCTTTTCCCTGCACTGTACTGTATGTTGCTGGGTCAGGGGAGGGCTAGGAGCATATTGCTGTCTCTAGGTAGGAACACTTGATGCATGAAGTACAGAGCCTTCAGAAAGTATTCATACCCCTTGACTTATACCACATTTTGTTGTTAGAGCCTGAATTCAAAATGGATTAAATTGATTGTCATTATGGGTTAGAAATGTTTGCTAATTTATTGAAAGTGAAATACAGATATCTCATTTACATAAGTATCCACACCCCTGAGTCAATACTTTGTAGAAACACTTTTTTCCGGCTATTACAGCTTTGAGTCGTCTTCGGTATGTCTGTATCAGCTTTGCACATCTGGATTTGGGGATTTTCTTCCTTGCAGATATTCTCAATCTCTTGGATTGAGAGCGGCGGTGAACAGCAATCTTCAAGTCTTTCCAGACTTTCAATGAGATTCAAGTCTGGGCTTTGGCTGGGCCACTCAAGGACTTTCACATTTTTGTTCTGAAGCCATTTCCGTGTTGATTTAGCTGTGTCTTTGGGGTCATTGTCCTGTTGGAACATAAGTCTTTGCCCCAGCCTAAGGTCGTTTGCACTATGAAGCAGGTTCTCATCAAGGATTTGCCTGTATTTGACATTCATTGTTCCCTCTTTCCTTACCAGTCTCCCAGTCCCTGCCGCTGAAAAGCATCTCCATAGCATGATGCTTCCATCACCATGCTTCACGGTAGGGATGGTGTTAAACTGGTGATGAGCTGTGCCTGGTTTTCTCCAGACATAGTGCTTTGCATTTAGGCCAAAGAGTTAAATTTTTGTCTCATCAGACTGCAGAATCTTTTGCCTTTATGATCTGTATTTCACATGCCTTTTTGAAAACTCCTGGTGTGCTATCAAGTGCCTTTTTCTCAGGAGTGGCTTCCATCTGGCCACTCTCCCATAAAGCCCAGATTGGTGAAGTGCTGTAAAGACAGTTTTCTTTCTGGCAGGTTCTCCCATCTCAGCCAAGGAACTCTGTAGTTCTGTCAGAGTGGTCATTGGGTTCTTGGTCACCCCCCTGACCAAGGTCATTCTTGCCCGGTTGCTCAGTTTGGTCGGACGGCCAGCTCTATGCAGAGTCTGGGTAGTTTAATATTTTTTCAATTTCCCAATGATGGAGACCGCAGTGCTCTTGGAAACTTTCAACAATCTAGATTGTTTTATACCCTTCCCCAGATATATGCCTCATCACAATTCTATTTCAGAGGTCTACGGACACTTCCTTGGTATAGTTTCTGCTCTGACATGCACTGTCAACTGTGGGACCTTAAATAGACAGGTGTGTTTCTTTCTAAATCACGTCCAAGCAATTGAATTGGCCACAGGTGGACTCCAATCAAGTTGTAGTGAAATCTCAAGGATGCTCAAAGGAAATTGGATGCATATGAGCTCAATTTGGAGTGTCATAGCAAAGGGGTTTGAATACTTATGTAAATTAAATATCTGTATTTCATTTTCAATACATTTGCTAACATTTCTAAAAACATGTTTTTGCTTTGTCATTATGGGGTATTGTGTGTAGATGGACCATGTTAAATTCAGGCTTTAACAACAAAATGTGGAATAAGTCAAGGGGTATGAATACTTTCTGAAGCCACTGTATGTGATGCCCTGAGAGAAATGACCTTGTGTGTTTGTTCCCAGATGCCCACAGCTCCTTTTCACACGTCTGTCAGAACCCCCTGACTGCGACAAAATAGTGGGACTGTCTGGCATGGGAGTTGGTGATGTATTCTTAAATGTCAAGGTCCTCAATTTTCCACTTCAGTCCTGGACTGCTATTTCTTCTTATTTTATTTTTTACCACCTCCCGCATGTTTGGTGTGTCATTGCAGAAGCTTTCGAAACTTGTGACACAAAAGCAATTTGTTAGCGTGGTGAAGTGAGCGGTGTGTTGGTGACCCAGAAAGCCAATCTCTACTGGAACTCATTAATGTTGCTCAGGATGTTTTTACTAAAACGTTCATTTCTTGAAGTTGGGATCGACTTTCTGCACTTCAGATACACACAAGAATCAAATGCCAGCCAGGAAGACAACTTTTCTCCTCCCCCCCCTTCCTGTTTTTGTCTGGTACGTTGAACAAAAAGAAAACTCCTCAAAGCCTTTGGCACTGTTGTCTTGTAAGACTATGTGCTGTCATCTCAGCCTGGTATTCAGTTCCTCAGATGAGACACATGATGTCAGGGAAAAGCTGGGTTTATTGATCTGGAGGAACGGTGAATATGATCTGTTCTTTTGCCTGCTATGAGGCCCTTCCGACTCGTCCTCATCTCTACTGTCATAGACGAGCAAGACACAGATATTCAGGCGTTTATACTTTATAAGTATTTTCAAGTTATCTTTATTGTCCCAATTGGGAAATGTGTTGTGCTGTCAGGGTTCAACAATAAAACCATTAAAAACGGTGACAACCATACAACAGATAATGAGATTGGTTACAGTCTTAAAATCAATAAAAAGGAGCGGTCATTGTGCAAAAGTGCAGCAGTAGACATTATTTCATTTAATGTGAAGATTCAGAAAGTGTATGGCCTGTGGGATAAAATAGTTCTTGCATCTGTTGCTCTTGAGTTTGGGAAGTCTAAAACGACCTGAGGGGAGGAGCTCAAAATCGTCAAGAAGGGGGTGGTCATGATAGCCTAGGATACGGTTAGCTCTCCTCACCACTTGCTTCCTGAATGTCTCTGAGTGCTGTGCCTGTTGTACCCAGATGAGCTTGCGTTGGCCACCTTTACCACCTGGTCTTGCCTGTTTTTGTTGCCTACGTTAAACCAGGCCACCGTCAAAAACATCAACACAGATTTAATAAAACTCCTGTTTTACCTAGCTAACCGTCTGTGAAACCTTATATAGCCCAGACCTGTCCTATAGACAGTAGAATCATACTGTCTATGACCCAGCAGCTTTAGTGCTCCATGTTTATTGGGTGTTTCCCCTCTTTCACTTGACAAATGCATTGCCATTTGAATTATACTGGGTTTTCATAATCCTTTACACATTTAAAAGGGTGGTCTAAATACCCTGTGGAGGAATAGCGGAGCCCCCGTCCCTCTAATCCTGGCCCAGATGACATGGTGACAGGTCTTCACCTCCCTCTCACGGCCGCAATGGGTTCTAAGTGACGGGTATTGTGGTTGGAGCTTAGACTCTGGGTGTGGGGACTGGGGAGGGGGAAGGGAGTGGGGTTAAGGACTCTAATGCCTCTGGCTTTCTTGCTTCCTAAAGCTAGCCCCCCCCCTGCCCGCCTCAAAAATTCCTGATGGGGATATTGGATCACGCTAAGGGTTCACACACCAGTGGCGTTTGCTGGCTGAGAATACTTAGCAACTCTGAATGTAATTTGCAAACCAAGTGCGCACCGATTTTACATGTAGAAATACATGGAAAAACGTCAACAGCCAGACGTCTACAGCGGGTGGTCCCTAAAACACAGCGCGCTGAACTATCGTCAGACGAACGCTTGGTCCACATTCAGTGCGACGTGTGCAAGCCTTAACGGACTAGAACATGAACAGCTGTGTCTCACCAAAGGGAGGGCGACTTTCACATGCTCTGCTTCCAACACCCATTTGAAGTGATAAAATGGCCCCCTCCTCTCCATTCCCTTGCCTGGGTTTTCATCTTTATAAATGTACTTTTGTGATGTTGCTTTGCTTTGGTATTCATGTGTTTTTTTTTGTCCCCCATACCCCTGCAAGGCTTTGATTCTTTGTTCTGCTTTCTCTTTACACATATGCCCTCCCACCGTCCGTATATTAATGGATCTGTGGTGCCTGACTGGATCCCACCCCAGGCACGCTGGATCTTGTCACCCTGTTGCTTCAGCCCGTTCCTACGGTTGAACAAGCTCTTGTTTTTAAGCTTCATCCTCTGAAATGTGGTGCTTTGTAGAAGAAGAAAAAAACCAAGGTGCAGCCATTCTAACCAGCAGCAGCACTCCTCTAGAGCTCCATGGTTTATTCTGGGTGAACGGCGATAAAGATGTTTTAGTGTATTCAAATTGGATGTCATTATTAAACCACATTAGAAACCAATTAATCAAAGTTGAAATCAGGAAATGCAGAGTGGGTTTTGGAGGTTGAGCTCCTTAAGAGGAGAGAACCTAAACACTGAACAGTCCTGTTCTAATCTACAGTGCATTTGCATAAGTATTCAGACCCTTTACTAAGTACTTTGTTGAAGCACTTTTGATAGCGATTACAGCCTTGAGTCGTCTTGGGTATGACACAACAAGCTTGGCACACCTGTATTTGGAGAGTTTCTCCCATTCTTCCCTGCAGATCCTCTCAAGCTCTGTCAGGTTGGATGGGGAGCGTTGCTGCACAGCTATTTTCAGGTCTCTCCAGAGATGTTCGATCGGGTTCAAGTCCGGGCTCTGGCTGGGCCACTCAAGCACATTCAGAGACTTATCCCGAAGCCACTCCTGCGTTGTCTTGGCTGTGTGCTTAGGGTCGTTGTCCTGTTGGAAGGTGACCCTTCGCCCCAGTCTGAGGTCTTGAGCGCTCTGGAGCAGGTTTTCATCAAGGATCTCTCTCTGTACTTTGCTCCGTTCACCTTTCCCTCGATCCTGACTAGTCTCTCAGGTGCCTTTTGGAAAACTCCAAGCGGGCTGTCATGTGCCTTTTACTGAGGAGTGGCTTCAGTCTGGCCACTCTACTATAAAGGCCTGATTGGTGGAGTGCTGCAGAGATGGTTCTTCTGGAAGGTTCTCCCATCTCCACAAAGGACCTCTGGAGCTCTGTCAGTGACCATCAGGTTCTTGGTCACCTCCCTGACCAAGGCCCTTCTCCCCCGATTGCTCAGTTTGGCCGGGCAGCCAGCTCTAGGAAGAGTCTTGGTGGTTCCAAACTTCTTCCATTTAAGAATGATGGAGGCCACTGTGTTCTTGGGGACCTTCAATGCTGCAGAAATGTTTTTGTACCCTTCCCCAGATCTGTGCCTCGACACAATCCTGTCTCGGAGCTCTACGGACAATTCCTTCGACCTCATGGCTTTGTTTTTGCTCTGACATGCACTGTCAACTGTGGGACCTTGTATAGACAGGTGTGTGCCTTTCCAAATCATGTCCAATCAATTGAAGTTAACACAGGTGGACTCCAATCAAGTTGTAGAAACATCTCAAGGATGACCAATGAGAACAGGATGCACCTGAGCTCAGTTTCGAGTCTCATAGCAAAGGGTCTGAATACTTATGTAAATAAAGTATTTCTGTTTTATTTTTAATTTTAAAAAAATAAGAAAAAATCTAAACCTGTTTTCGCTTTGTCATTATGGGATATTGTGTGTAGATTGCTGAGTATTTAAAAAACATTTTTTAAATCCATTTTAGAATAAGGCTGGAATGTAACAAAGTGTGGAAAAATTCAATGGGTCTGAACTTTCCGAAGGCACTGTATGTGTATATCTGGAACACTGAACAGACCTGTTCTAATCTCCTGTGTATATCTGATCTCTGTGTATATCTGGAACACTGAACAGTCCTGTTCTTATCTCTGTGTATATCTGGAACACTGAACAGTCCTGTTCTTATCTCTGTGTATATCTGATCTCTGTGTATATCTGGAACACTGAACAGTCATTTTCTTATCTCTGTGTATATCTGGAACACTGAACAGTCCTGTACTTATCTCTGTGTATATCTGGAACACTGAACAGTCCTGTACTTATCTCTGTGTATACAGTGCCTTCAGAAAGTTTTCTTACCCTTTGATTTTGTTGTTGTTTCAGCCAGAATTCACCCATCTACACACAATACCCCATAATGACAGTAAACATGTTTTTAGAAATGTTAGCAAATGTATTGAAAATGTAATACAGAAATCTCATTTACATATGGTACCAAATCAAAATGTTATATTTGAGATTCTTCAAATAGCCACCCTTTGCCTTGATGACAGCTTTGCACACTCTTGGCATTCTCTCAACCAGCTTCACCTGGAATGCTTTTCCAACAGTCTTGAAGGAGTTCCCACATATGCTGAGCACTTGTTGGCTGCTTTTCCTTCACTCTGCGGTCCGACTCATCCCAAACCATCTCAATCTTCCCAGCTCTGTAGATTTTGCTGCGAAGAGACAGAATCATTAGATCATTTGTTTTGGTACTGTCCATTTGTAGCTTGTTTTTGGACACAGGTCCAGGAATGGCTAAAGGATTGCAATATTTACCTGGAGCTAACCCTGCAGATAGCATTACTGGGTGATCTGAAAAGTAATAGTCAATCGATCAATAATATAATAATACTTTTAGCAAAAATGTTAATTTTCAATTTACAATCTGTAGAAACAATGAGAATAGAAATGTTCAGAACTTTTGTAAAACATAACAGTACAGTTGAAAAATATATGGCAAATAGAAATGGTGTTGAGATAGATGGGTGGTGTTGAATGGAGTTGAAGGATGGGACTAATAACAACTAACAACAACTAATAACAACAAGATAACTTATAATGTAAGCATACTGTGTCCATAATAAGTATATAGGTTATAGGTTGAGAGCTTTTGTGAAAGAGCACAGTTAGAAAGATATGGCATATAGAAGCAAACCGGATGGGCATCATGAAAATGAGGTTGAGGGTAGAGGAAGTTCAGGAGTAAAAACAAACAAAAATTGAATTATTGTCAAATTGACTGTGTCCATAAAATGTATATAGTGTATATATACGCTGGAAGTAGAGGCCTAAGCATTGTTGTTCACTAGTTTACTCCAAAAGGAAATGTATATGCGTGTGTGTGTATATATGTGTGATATATGTGTGTGTGTGTGTATATATATATATATACATATATACATACATACATACATACATACATACATACATACATACATACATACATACAGTGGGGGAAAAAAGTATTTAGTCAGCCACCAATTGTGCAAGTTCTCCCACTTAAAAAGATGAGGCCTGTAATTTTCATCATAGGTACACGTCAACTATGACAGACAAAATGAGAAAAAAAATTCCAGAAAATCACATTGTAGGATTTTTAATGAATTTATTTACAAATTATGGTGGAAAATAAGTATTTGGTCAATAACAAAAGTTTCTCAATACTTTGTTATATACCCTTTGTTGGCAATGATACAGGTCAAACGTTTTCTGTAAGTCTTCACAAGGGTTTCACACACTGTTGCTGGTATTTTGGCCCATTCCTCCATGCAGATCTCCTCTAGCGCAGTGATGTTTTGGGGCTGTCGCTGGGCAACACAGACTTTCAACTCCCTCCAAAGATGTTCTATGGGGTTGAGATCTGGAGACTGGCTAGGCCACTCCAGGACCTTGAAATGCTTCTTACGAAGCCACTCCTTCGTTGCCCGGGCAGTGTGTTTGGGATCATTGTCATGCTGAAAGACCCAGCTACGTTTCATCTTCAATGCCCTTGCTGATGGAAGGAGGTTTTCACTCAAAATCTCACGATACATGGCCCCATTCATTCTTTCCTTTACACGGATCATGATGTTTCCACCCCCATGCTTCACAGTAGGTATGGTGTTCTTTGGATGCAATTCAGCATTCTTTGTCCTCCAAACACGACGAGTTGAGTTTTTACCAAAAAGTTATATTTTGGTTTCATCTGACCATATGACATTCTCCCAATCCTCTTCTGGATCATCCAAATGCACTCTAGCAAACTTCAGACGGGCCTGGACATGTACTGGCTTAAGCAGGGGGACACGTCTGGCACTGCAGGATTTGAGTCCCTGGCAGCGTAGTGTGTTACTGATGGTAGGCTTTGTTACTTTGGTCCCAGCTCTCTGCAGGTCATTCACTAGGTCCCCCCGTGTGGTTCTGGGATATTTGCTCACCGATCTTGTGATCATTTTGACCCCACGGTGTGAGATCTTGCGTGGAGCCCCAGATCGAGGGAGATTATCAGTGGTCTTGTATGTCTTCCATTTCCTAATAATTGCTCCCACAGTTGATTTCTTCAAACCAAGCTGCTTACCTATTGCAGATTCAGTCTTCCCAGCCTGGTGCAGGTCTACAATTTTGTTTCTGGTGTCCTTTGACAGCTCTTTGGTCTTGGCCATAGTGGAGTTTGGAGTGTGACTGTTTGAGGTTGTGGACAGGTGTCTTTTATACTGATAACAAGTTCAAACAGGTGCCATTAATATAGGTAACGAATGGAGGACAGAGGAGCCTCTTAAAGAAGTTACAGGTCTGTGAGAGCCAGAAATCTTGCTTGTTTGTAGGTGACCAAATACTTATTTTCCACCATAATTTGCAAATAAATTCAATAAAAATCCTACAATGTGATTTTCTGGATTTTTTTTCTCAATTTGTCTGTCATAGTTGACGTGTACCTATGATGAAAATTACAGGCCTCTCTCATCTTTTTAAGTGGGAGAACTTGCACAATTGGTGGCTGACTAAATACTTTTTTCCCCACTGTGTGTGTGTGTATATATATATATATATATATATTTGTGAGAAAAGAAAAACATATGGGGGATTGGAAGTGATGCAGACAATTACGTTGATGGAAGTTGCAATCTATCTGCAATATTAAAGCTGATCTAACCCCAAAAAAAAAATATATATATATATGTTCTTCTTATTGATGTCCTTTAGTAGTGGTTTCTTTGCAGCAATTCGACCATGAAGGCCTGATTCACGCAGTCTCCTCTGAACAGTTGATGTTGAGATGTGTCTGTTACTTGAACTCTGTGAAGCATTTATTTGGGCTGCAATCTGAGGCTGGTAACTAATGAACTTATCCACTGCAGCAGAGCTAACTCTGGGTCTTCCTTTCCTGTGGCGGTCCTCATGAGAGCCAGTTTCATCATAGCGCTTGATGGTTTTTACGACTGCACTTGAAGAAACTTTCAAAGTTCTTGAAATTTTCCGGATTGACTGACCTTCATGTCTTAAAGTAATGATGGACTGTTGTTTCTCTTTGCTTATTTGAGCTGTTCTTGACATAATATGGACTTGGTCTTTTACCAAATAGGGCTATCACAACACAACTGATTGGCTCAAATGCATTAAGAAGGAAAGAAATTCCACATATTAACTTTTAACAAGGCACACCTGTTAATTGAAATGCATTCCAGGTGACTACCTCATGAAACTGGTTGAGAGAATGCCAAGAGTGTGCAAAGCTGTCATCAAGGCAAAGGGTGGCTACTTTGACGAATCTCAAATATTACATATATTTTGATTTGTTTAACACTTTTTGATTAATACCTATGTGTTATTTCATAGTTTTGATGTCTTCACTATTATTCTACAATTTCGAAAATAGTAAAAAATAAAGAAAAACCCTTGAATGAGTAGGTGTTCTAAAACTTTAGACCGGTAGTGTGAGCAAGACATTTAAGCGTGTTAACCCTCGCAAGGCTGCCGGCCCAGACGGCATCCCTAGTCGCGTCATCAGAGCATGCGCAGACCAGCTGGCTGGAGTGTTTACAGACATTCAATCTCTCCCTATCCCAGTCTGCTGTCCCCACTTGCTTCAAGATGTCCACCATTGTTCCTGTACCCAAGAAAGCAAAGGTAACTGAACTAAATGACTATCGCCCCGTAGCAGTCACTTCTGTCATCATGAAGTGCTTTGAGGCTAGTTAAGGATAATTTCACCTCCACCTTACCACACACCCTAGCCCCACTTCAATTTGCATACCGCCCTAATAGATCCACAGATACACTGCCCTATCCCATCTGGACAAGAGGAATACCTATGTAAGAATGCTGTTCATTGACTACAGCTCAGCCTTCAACACCATAGTACCTTCCAAGCTCAAATAGCTCGGGGCCATGGGTCTGAACCCCACCCTGTGCAACTGGGTCCTGGACTTCCTGGTGGGCCGCTCCCAGGTGGTGAAGGTAAGAAACAACATCTCCACTACGCTGATCCTCAACACAGGGACCCCACAAGGGTGCACGCACGCCTCCAACTCAATCATCAACTTTGCAAACGACACAACAGTAGTAGGCCTGATTCCCAACAATGACAAGACCGTCTACAGGGAGGAGGTGAGGGGCCCTGGCGGAGTGGTGCCAGGAAAATAACCTCTCCCTCAACGTCAACAAAACGAAGGAGCTGATTTTGGACTTCAGGACATAGCAGATGGATCACGCCCCCATCCACATCGACAGGGCCGCAATGGAAAAGGTGAAAAGCTTCAAGTTCCTCGGCGTACACATCACTGACCGTGTGGTGAAGATGGCACAACAGCGCCTCTTCAACCTCAGGAGGCTTAAGAAATTGGGCTTGGCCCCTAAGACCCTCACAAACTTTTACAGATGCACCGTTGAGAGCATCCTATCGGGCTGTATCACCGCCTGGTACCTCAACTGCACCGCCCGTAACTGCAGGGCTCTCCAGAGGGTGGTGCGGTCTGCTGATGAAACAAAAATAGAACTGTTTGGCCATAATGACCATCGTTATGTTTGGAGGAAAAGGGGGAAGGCTTAAAAGCCGAAGAACACCATTCCAACCGTGAAGCACGGGGGTGGCAGTATCATGCTGTGGGGGTGCTTTGCTGCAGGAGGGACTGGTGCACTTCACAAAATAGATGTTATCATGAGGAAGGAAAATGATGTGGATATATTGAAGCAACATCTCAAGACATCAGTCAGGAAGTTGACCCCAAGCATACTTCAAAAGTTGTGGCAAAATTGCTTAAGGACAACAAAGTCAAGGTATTGGAGTGGCCATCACAAAGCCCTGACCTCAATCCTATAGAACATTTGTGGGCAGAACTGAAAAGGCATGTGCGAGCAAGGAGGCCTACAAACTTGACTCATTTACACCAGCTCTGTCAGGAGGAATGGGCCAAAATTCACCCAATTTATTGTGGGAAGCTTGTGGAAGGCTACCTGAAACGTTTGACCCAAGTTAAACAATTTAAAGGCAATGCTACCGAATACTAATTGAGTGTATGTAAACTTCTGACCCACTGGGAATGTGATGAAATAAATAAAAGCTGAAATAAATCATTCTCTCTACTATTATTCTGACATTTCACATTCTTAAAATAAAGTGGTGATCCTAACTGACCTAAGACAGGGAATTTTTACTAGGATTATATGTCAGGAATTGTGAAAAACTGAGTTTAAATGTATTTGGCTAAGGTGTATGTAAACTTCCGACTTCAACTGTACACTATTCTATCCTACAGATATACTTAATATTCTATCCACATACTGAACATAATGTCATACATCCCGTCACATACAGTGCATTCGGAAAGTATTCAGACCCCTTGACTTTTTCCCAAAACATTTTTACGTTACAGCCTTATTCTAAAATGGATTAAATTGTTTCTCCCCCCATCAATCTACACACAATACCCCATAATGACAAAGCAAAAACTGGTTTTCAGAAACAAAAAAACCCCCTCCAGAAATATCACATTTACATAAGTATTCAGACCCTTTACTCAATACTTTGTTGAAATGTAAGTCGCTCTGGATAAGAGCGTCTGCTAAATGACTAAAAAATAACAAATAAAATAAATAAGCAGCGATTACAGCTTCGAGTCTTCTTGGGTATGGCGCTACAAGCTTGGCACACCTGTATCTGGGTAGAGTCTCCCATTCTTCTCTGCAGATCATTTCCTGTTCTAATCTATGTGTGTATCTGGAACACTGAACAGTCCTGTTCTGATCTCGCTGTGTGTATATCTGGAACAATGAACAGTCCTGTTCTGATCTCGCTGTGTATATCTGGAACAATGAACAGTCCTGTTCTGATCTCGCTGTGTATATCTGGAACAATGAACAGTCCTGTTCTGATCTCGCTGTGTATATCTGGAACAATGAACAGTCCTGTTCTGATCTCGCTGTGTATATCTGGAACAATGAACAGTCCTGTTCTGATCTCGCTGTGTATATCTGGAACAATGAACAGTCCTGTTCTGATCTCGCTGTGTGTATATCTGGAACAATGAACAATCCTGTTCTGATCTCGCTGTGTGTATATCTGGAACAATGAACAGTCCTGTTCTGATCTCGCTGTGTATATCTGGAACAATGAACAGTCCTGTTCTGATCTCGCTGTGTGTATATCTGGAACAATGAACAGTCCTGTTCTAATCTCTGTGTATTTGTCTTTGTCCTCCAGGTCTCCAGGATAATGTTTTGGGGATGACCTACTGGAAGAGCAGCACCTTGCTGGAACACCCGTGTGACCCCAGAGAACCATCTTCCGTCACTACCTTTTGTCTCTCTGCAGAGAGCCCCAGGACTTCGAGCAGGAGGGGGGGTGGGGAGGGCAGGGGGGCTGGTGGATGGGGTGAAGGCACACATCCATGTCTGCCAGAGAGCCACCCACCCACACTGATGGTGTCCCCTGCCTATGTTGCTCCCACCACCCCTCGGCAATGGTGACATGAGTATGTGATGTGGAGGAGCCTGTTATATTTTTGAAGAACAATCTCTGCCACCTCTTAAACTACCGTTACATTCTGAATGTTTTCGCCGTGCACTCTGGCACTGAGTCTGCGTGGGATGATGTTGCTGCCGTCATGCGGTCGCCTCCGGCGGCTCTTCCGTCAGTCTCACTCCTTCAGTCTCCAGACCAGCCTGCTGCTCCTCTTCCTCTTCTGTATGGTGAGCGTCCTGGTCTCCGCCTACTTCCTCTACGGAGTCAAGCGGGAGCTGGAGCCGGCGGCGGGGGGGGGCATGGGAAGGCCGGAGGAGGGCACTGCCGACTGGGACGACCCCCGGGCCGCCACGCCCCCCACCTCCTCCCGGGCGCTCCCTCCACGCACAGCCAGGCCCTCAGACGTGTTGCGCACCGACCCTGTGGTGCTGGTGTTTGTTGAGAGCCTGTACTCCCAGCTGGGACAGGACGTTGTGGCCATCCTGGAGTCTGGACGCTTCCTCTACCGAACCGAGATGGCCCCGGGGAAGGGGGACATGCCCACCCTGACAGACAAGGACCGAGGCCGGTTCACGCTGGTCATCTACGAGAACATCCTGAAATACGTCAACCTGGACGCTTGGAACAGAGACCTGCTGGACAAGTACTGTGTGGAGTACGGAGTGGGCATCATAGGCTTCTTTAAGGTTAGTATGAAGTGGGTACTCTAGACTTCTTTTTAAGATGAGAGCCAGTCACTGATTGCAACCCAGGCTGGTAAGGTTGGTGTACATTGCTTATCACTCTTAAGTATCTTTAATCAGCTGTGTAAACCCCTGTAGCTCAGTTGGTAGAGCATGGCGCTTGCAACGCCAGAGTTGTGGATTCGTTTCCCACGGGGGGCCAGTATGAAAATGTATGCACTCACTAACTGTAAGTCGCTCTGGATAAGAGCTAAATGACTAAAATGTAAATGTAAAATGTAAACAAACAATAGGTCCTAAGGAACGGTAGTAAAATAAAGATGCCTGTGAAGCTATAGAAATTATACACCTAGATTGGTTTGTCTCAGCACATAGTCAAATGACTAGAAAAACCTTAATTTTTTTTCTAATGTGAACAGCCCTGAAGCCGAGGGGGAATTCTGTGGTATGCGATAAAAGCTTCTGATTGAAATATGCGCTCGTTAATTTTAAATGACTTCATTTTAAATGACACCATCAAGGCGGGCAGGTTCCGCCTTGATGGTGTCGTCTAACCTGGAAGTCTACCTCCAAGATCAGCGAGTACAGTATAATACAATACACACACACACACACACACACACACACACACACACACACACACACACACACAGGCTTATCAACAGAGTCTGTGCCTGTGGTTGTTTGCCATGCTGTGGTTGGCTACTACCCTGCCGTTCCTTAAGTACGGTGGTCCTTTCATGGCTCATTGCTCAGCTGATAATGGCCCCACTGGAACATGGCTCAGCAAATTCGGCAGGAGTGGGAGTGGGAGTGGGATTTAGCTGCTTGGCTGCTACAGTACCTTCAGCCTGATTCTCCATGGTCGGGTCTGAAGTGAACACCCACCTGTTAGAACCACTACACTGGGACCAAATGGCCTCGCCCAGCCTGGTCCCAGAGCACTCGAGCAGGGCAGTTATAACTACAGGGTAGATCCCAGAGCACTGGAACAGGGCTGTAATAACTACAGGGTAGATCCCAGAGCACTGGAACAGGGCTGTAATAACTACAGGGTAGATCCCAGAGCACTGGAACAGGGCTGTAATAACTACAGGGTAGATCCCAGAGCACTGGAACAGGGCTGTAATAACTACAGGGTAGATCCCAGAGCACTAGAACAGGGCTGTAATAACTACAGGGTAGATCCCAGAGCACTAGAACAGGGCTGTAATAACTACAGGGTAGATCCCAGAGCACTAGAACAGGGCTGTAATAACTACAGGGTAGACCCCAGAGCACTAGAACAGGGCTGTAATAACTACAGGGTAGATCCCAGAGCACTAGAACAGGGCTGTAATAACTACAGGGTAGATCCCAGAGCACTAGAACAGGGCTGTTATAACTACAGGGTAGATCCCAGAGCACTAGAACAGGGCTGTAATAACTACAGGGTAGATCCCAGAGCACTAGAACAGGGCTGTAATAACTACAGGGTAGATCCCAGAGCACTAGAACAGGGCTGTAATAACTACAGGGTAGATCCCAGAGCACTAGAACAGGGCTGTAATAACTACAGGGTAGATCCCAGAGCACTAGAACAGGGCTGTAATAACTACAGGGTAGATCCCAGAGCACTAGAACAGGGCTGTAATAACTACAGGGTAGATCCCAGAGCACTAGAACAGGGCTGTAATAACTACAGGGTAGATCCCAGAGCACTAGAACAGGGCTGTAATAACTACAGGGTAGATCCCAGAGCACTAGAACAGGGCTGTTATAACTACAGAGTAGATCCCAGAGCACTAGAACAGGGCTGTAATAACTACAGGGTAGATCCCAGAGCACTGGAACAGGGCTGTTATAACTACAGAGTAGATCCCAGAGCACTAGAACAGGGCTGTAATAACTACAGGGTAGATCCCAGAGCACTAGAACAGGGCTGTTATAACTACAGAGTAGATCCCAGAGCACTAGAACAGGGCTGTAATAACTACAGGGTAGATCCCAGAGCACTAGAACAGGGCTGTTATAACTACAGGGTAGATCCCAGAGCACTAGAACAGGGCTGTTATAACTACAGGGTAGATCCCAGAGCACTAGAACAGGGTAATTACACTAAGGCAGGGGATAGGGGCTGCTTTAAGCCACTCTCATCCTCCCATTAGTCATTGAGCTTAATCCCATATCCATGTTGTTGCTGTATAATTGGAATAGATCCTCCCCTCCTAAACTAGCACTAGAGTCAGTATCCTCATTCACCCAGGGTTAGGCTATATTAAGAACTGCCCCTTTTCCTGCTGTTTTGTGGCCATTTGGTCAATCACCTCCTTAGTATCCCTGAGCTAGTAGCCATGTTGCCATGACACACCAAGGTATAATAGGTGTTAACCACCCTGGTCCCTATATCTATCTGACTGAGAGGTATACCTACTAGCTATAGGTGATAACCACCCTGGTCCCTATATCTATCTGACTGAGCGGTATACCTACTAGCTATAGGTGATAACCATCTTAGTCCCTATATCTATCTGACTGAGAGGTATACCTACTAGCTATAGGTGATAACCACCCTGGTCCCTATATCTATCTGACTGAGAGGTATACCTACTAGCTATAGGTGATAACCACCCTGGGCCCTATATCTATCTGACTGAGAGGTATACCTACTAGCTATAGGTGATAACCACCCTGGTCCCTATATCTATCTGACTGAGAGGTATACCTACTAGCTATAGGTGATAACCACCCTGGTCCCTATATCTATCTGACTGAGAGGTATACCTACTAGCTATAGGTGATAACCACCCTGGTCCCTATATCTATCTGACTGAGAGGTATACCTACTAGCTATAGGCCAATATTGCTTGTGATGTTGAATTCCTTAAGTCAATATCCAGACGGACAGATGCATAGTAAGTCATATTGTCTAAAGTCCGATATTGCCAGTGGGTCTGAGCACAAAGTAGCATCTGCTAAACCACTGAATGATGGTTTGCTTGTTTGGTTTGCATGGGAGTCTGACAGGGTCAGGATGGCTCGCTGTCTGGGGCTGCTGTGACTGTGATTGATTGTTGAGAATCGCCAAATGCTGTTAATCACCAATCAATACAGCAGTTATGGGTCCACATCATCGGCATCCGGGGACCAGCTGTTGTTGGGGGTTAACTGCCTTGCCGTCTTGGGCATTCGAACCAGCAACCTTTCGGCGCTTAACCGCTAGGCTGCCTGCACACAAACACAGAGATTTACACACATACCACGACCCATGCATAGCCACACTTATGGGAATTACAGAGCCTTTACCTCTTTGGTAATGAATCTCTGAATCAGTGTCTATTGTGTGTTGGAGAATTGGAAGTAACATTGGCAGTTTTATATAATCATCTCAAGGATAAAGTGTGCAAATGTTTTCAGCAGGAAACTAACTGTAAACTGAAATGCAGCTGACTTGACCTAGCTCCATCTCTCCCCTGTCCTCTCTCCCAGGCCAACGAGAACAGCCTACTCAGTGCCCAGTTGAAAGGCTTCCCTCTCTTCCTCCATTCCAACCTGGGCCTGAAGGACTGCAGCGTCAACCCCAAGTCCCCCCTGCTCCTCATCACTAAGGCCCGGGAGGTGGAGCGAGGCCCCCTACCCGGAGACGACTGGACCGTCTTCCAGTCCAACCACTCCACCTACGAGCCTGTTCTCCTAGCGAGGACCCGGGTGCCTGACCTGGGCCTGTCCGGTGCGGGGACAGGGATGGGCAGCAGCCCCCTCCATGCCTCTGTGGTCCAGGACCTTGGGCTCCACGACGGCATCCAGCGGGTGCTCTTCGGCAACAACCTCAACTTCTGGCTGCACAAGCTTGTGTTTGTTGACGCTGTGTCCTTCCTTACTGGCAAGAGGCTGTCTCTGTCTCTAGATCGCTACCTGCTGGTGGACATCGATGACATCTTCGTGGGCAAGGAGGGCACCCGCATGAAGGTCTCGGATGTCAAGGTAAGCATCCGCAGTGGATTGGGAAAGGTCTTTGTAAGGGGGGTTTGTGTGTGTAATCGCTCATTATCTGTTGCATCGCAATCTGCCCTATTCTATTGCTGGTGCATACATACTTCCCAGAGAGCCATACTGTGTAATGGTGAGTAACAGTGAGTCGTGCAGGTGTCAGTGCCAGAGCTGACTGTGATGGAAGGAGATGGAGAGTGAGACAGCCAGGTGACATTACTATGTAGGACTGAGCCCATGCCAGAGCTGTGCAGATGTGACGGTGACACAGGGGCACAGGTGCAGTCACCAACATGTCTGTCCCCAGGGGGGCCTGACTTGAGGACATGGGGACACAGCTGGCCTGACTGTCATGGCAGTCTCACCCTGCCTTTGTCACTGTCTATCCTGTCACAGACAGAGAGAGAGAAGGATGGAGGGGGAGAGGAAGGATTAGAGTGCAGCGGAGTGGAACACAATATATTTTCCTGTATTTCCATCCAATGCCTCTTTTGAAAGTAGAATAAGACTCTGTGTTACTGGATTCCCACCACATAGCCTCCTCAGCTCAGACAAACACTTATTACAAACTAAAGGTCAGGAGCCGTCCTCCAGCGTTCTTCCACATCGTTCTCTTTCTCCCTCCAACCCAGAGGACGGTCTTTTTCCATACAGCAGTAGGGTATGAAGCTCAGCTTAACCACTATCTTCTCCAGCTTTGCTTTGTGTGATGAGTCGCTGTTCAAAGGGCGTCCGCAGACTCGCCTGCAGCATGAATATTTGATACAGCTTCTTCTTCTTCTTGTTCTTGTTCTTGGCGAGGGAGTGACGTTCAGTGAAGGGGGGGGAATGAAACATAAACCCAATCAATGCGCTCTTATTGAGTTGTCTTGTATGTCGGCGGGCCGCAACAGTGTTAAATATGAATCAGGCGCTGATGGAGCTGTGGCGGAGCGGGAGAAATGGGGGGAGGGGGGAGGGGGGCGCGAGAGAGACTAAACCTAAAAACAAATAGACCCAGATGCAAAGTGAATATGGACAGGGTAATGAAGCATAGAGGGATGAGGACGGTTTGTCAGAGGGGGACAGAGGGAAATGTGTGGCCTGAATACTACTGCTAACTAAGGTGCTGCTTAGAGTAAATGAAGCACATTTCAGACATGGAATGCAACGCAATGTGCTTCACAGGAAAAAAACTAATAAACAATGAAAATAAAAGCTGAAATATTTACTACGAAAGTAAAGGAAAGGAATGAAAATAAAGGAACGACTACAAAGCACTTTCTACACAGGGACACTCCAAGTCAATCTTAAATTAATCATTGTTTATTAACAGTTAACTGGAGAGGTTCGAACAAACTTTTTTTATTTTTTATTTTGTTATTCTTTAGGGGGTAGATCAGCTTAATATTGCAGATTGTAACTTCCATCAATGTAATAATAATAATAATAATAATATGCCATTTAGCAGACGCTTTTATCCAAAATGTAATTCTCTGCATCACTTCCAATCCCCCGTGTGTGTGTATGTACAGTGGGGGAAAAAAGTATTTAGTCAGCCACCAATTGTGCAAGTTATCCCACTTAAAAAGATGAGAGAGGCCTGTAATTTTCATCATAGGTACACGTCAACTATGACAGACAAAATGAGATTTTTTTTCTCCAGAAAATCACATTGTAGGATTTTTAATGAATTTATTTGCAAATTATGGTGGAAAATAAGTATTTGGTCAATAACAAAAGTTTCTCAATACTTTGTTATATACCCTTTGTTGGCAATGACACAGGTCAAATGTTTTCTGTAAGTCTTCACAAGGTTTTCACACACTGTTGCTGGTATTTTGGCCCATTCCTCCATGCAGATCTCCTCTAGAGCAGTGATGTTTTGGGGCTGTCGCTGGGCAACACAGACTTTCAACTCCAAAGATTTTCTATGGGGTTGAGATCTGGAGACTGGCTAGGCCACTCCAGGACCTTGAAATGCTTCTTACGAAGCCACTCCTTCGTTGCCCGGGCGGTGTGTTTGGGATCATTGTCATGCTGAAAGACCCAGCCACGTTTCATCTTCAATGCCCTTGCTGATGGAAGGAGGTTTTCACTCAAAATCTCATGATACATGGCCCCATTCATTATTTCCTTTACACGGATCAGTCGTCCTGGTCCTTTTGCAGAAAAACAGCCCCAAAGCATGATGTTTCCACCCCCATGCTTCACAGTAGGTATGGTGTTCTTTGGATGCAACTCAGCATTCTTTGTCCTCCAAACACGACGAGTTGAGTTTTTACCAAAAAGTTCTATTTTGGTTTCATCTGACCATATGACATTCTCCCAATCCTCTTCTGGATCATCCAAATGCACTCTAGCAAACTTCAGACGGGCCTGGACATGTACTGGCTTAAGCAGGGGGGACACGTCTGGCACTGCAGGATTTGAGTCCCTGGCGGCGTAGTGTGTTACTGATGGTAGGCTTTGTTACTTTGGTCCCAGCTCTCTGCAGGTCATTCACTAGGTCCCCCCCGTGTGGTTCTGGGATTTTTGCTCACCGTTCTTGTGATCATTTTGACCCCACGGGGTGAGATCTTGCGTGGAGCCCCAGATCGAGGGAGATTATCAGTGGTCTTGTATGTCTTCCATTTCCTAATAATTGCTCCCACAGTTGATTTCTTCAAACCAAGCTGCTTACCTATTGCAGATTCAGTCTTCCCAGCCTGGTGCAGGTCTACAATTTTGTTTCTGGTGTCCTTTGACAGCTCTTTGGTCTTGGCCATAGTGGAGTTTGGAGTGTGACTGTTTGAGGTTGTGGACAGGTGTCTTTTATACTGATAACAAGTTCAAACAGGTGCCATTAATACAGGTAACGAGTGGAGGACAGAGGAGCCTCTTAAAGAAGAAGTTACAGGTCTGTGAGAGCCAGAAATCTTGCTTGTTTGTAGGTGACCAAATACTTATTTTCCACCATAATTTGCAAATAAATTCATAAAAAATCCTACAATGTGATTTTCTGGAGAAAAAAATTCTCAATTTGTCTGTCATAGTTGACGTGTACGTGTGATGAAAATTACAGGCCTCTCTCATCTTTTTAAGTGGGAGAACTTGCAAAATTGGTGGCTGACTAAATACTTTTTTCCCCCACTGTATGTATGTATGTATGTGTGTATATGTATATATATATATGTGTGTGTATATATATATATATATATATATATATATGTATATATATATATATGTGTGTATATATATTGCATATATATGTGTGTGTGTGTGTGTATATATTATATATATATATATATATATATATATATATATACTTTTATGCATACAGTGAGGTGAAAAAAGTATTTGATCCCCTGCTGATTTTGTACGTTTGCCCACTGACAAAGAAATTATCAGTCTATAATTTTAATGATAGGTTTATTTGAACAGTGAGAGACAGAATAACAACAAAAAAATCCAGAAAAATGCATGTCAAGAATGTTATAAATTGATTTGCATTTTAATGAGGGAAATAAGTATTTGACCCCTTCTCAATCAGAAAGATTTCTGGCTCCCAGGTGTCTTTTATACAGGTAACGAGCTGAGATTAGGAGCACACTCTTAAAGGGAGTGCTCCTAATCTCAGCTTGTTACCTGTATAAAAGACACCTGTCCACAGAAGCAATCAATCAGACTCCAAACTCTCCACCATGGCAAAGAGCTCTCCAAGGATGTCAGGGACAAGATTATAGACCTACACAAGGCTGGAATGGGCTACAAGATCATCGCCAAGCAGCTTGGTGAGAAGGTGACAACAGTTGGTGTGATTATTCGCAAATGGAAGAAACACAAAAGACCTGTCAATCTCCCTCGGCCTGGGGCTCCATGCAAGGTCTCACCTCGTGGAGTTGCAATGATCATGAGAACGGAGAGGAATCAGCCCAGAACTACACGGGAGGATCTTGTCAATGACCTCAAGGCAGCTGGGACCATAGTCACCAATAAAACAATTGGTAACACACTACGCATTGAAGGACTGAAATTCTGCAGCGCCCGCAAGGTCCCCCTGCTCAAGAAAGCACATATACAGGCCCGGCTGAAGTTTGCCAATGAACATCTGAATGGTTTAGAGGAGAACTGGGTGGAAGTGTTGTGGTCAGATGAGACCAAAATCGAGCTCTTTGGTATCAACTCAACTTGTTGTGTTTGGAGGAGGAGGAATGCTGCCTATGACCCCAAGAACACCATACCCACCGTCAAACATGGAGGTGGAAACATTATGCTTTGGGGGTGTTTTTCTGCTAAGGGGACAGGACAACTTCACAGCGTCAAAGGGACGATGGACGGGGCCATGTACCGTCAAATCTTGGGTGAGAACCTCTTTCCCTCAACCAGGGCATTGAAAATGGGTTGTGGATGAGTATTCCAGAATGACAATGACCCAAAACACCCGGCCAAGGCAACAATGGAGTGGCTCAAGAAGAAGCACATTAAGGTCCTGGAGTGGCCTAGCCAGCCCCCAGACCTTAATCCCGTAGAAAATCTGTGGAGGGAGCTGAAGGTTCGAGTTGCCAAACGTCAGCCTCGAAACCATAATGACTTGGAGAAGATCTGCAAAGAGGAGTGGAACAAAATCCCTCCTGAGATGTGTGCAATGGTGGCCAACTGGTGGCCAACTACAAGAAACGTCTGACCTCTGTGATTGCCAACAAGGGTTTTGCCACCAAGTACTAAGTAATATTTTGCAGAGGTGTCAAATACTTATTTCCCTCATTAAAATGAAAATCAATTTATAAAATTTTTGACATGCGTTTTTCTTGATTTTTTTGTTGTTATTCTGTCTCTCACTTTTCAAATAAACCTACCATTAAAATTATAGACTGATCATGTCTTTGTCAGTGGGCAAACGTACAAAATCAGCAGGGGATCAAATACTTTTTTCCCTCACTGTATATATATGTATATATATATATATACAGTTGAAGTCAGAAGTTTACATACACTTAGGTTGGAGTCATTAAAACTAGTTTTCCAACCACTCCACAAATTTCTTGTTAACAAACTATAGTTTTGGCAAGTCGGTTAGGACATCTACTTTGTGCATGACACAAGTAATTTATCCAACAATTGTTTACAGACAGATTATTTCACTTATAATTCACTGTATCACAATTCCAGGGGGTCAAAAGTTTACATACACTAAGTTGACTGTGCCTTTAAACAGCTTGGAAAATTCCAGAAAATGATGTCATGGCTTTAGAAGCTTCTGATAGGCTAATTGACATCATTTGAGTCAATTGGAGGTGTACCTGTGGCTGTATTTCAAGGCCTACCTTCAAACTCAGTGCCTCTTTGCTTGACATCATGGGAAAATCAAAAGAAATCAGCCAAGACCTCAGAAAAGAAATTGTAGACCTCCACAAGTCTGGTTCATCCTTGGGAGCAATTCCCAAATGCCTGAAGGTACCACGTTCATCTGTACAAACAATAGTACGCAAGTATAAATACCATGGGACCACGCAGCCGTCATTCCGCTCAGGAAGGAGACGCGTTCTGTCTCCTAGAGATGAACGTACTTTGGTACGAAAAGTGCAAATCAATCCCAGAACAACAGCAAAGGACCTTGTGAAGATGCTGGAGGAAACAGGTACAAAAGTATCTATATCCACAGTAAAACGAGTCCTATATCGAAATAACCTGAAAGGCCGCTCAGCGAGGAAGAAGCCACTGCTCCAAAACCGCCATAAAAAAGCCAGACTATGGTTTTCAACTGCACATGGGGACAAAGGGGCGGCACACAAAAGCGTCGTCGGGGTTTGGCCGGTGTAGGCAGTCATTGTAAATAAAAATGTGTTCTTAACTGACTTGCCTAGTTAAATAAAGGTACAATATTTTTTTAATTTTAAAGATCGTACTTTTTGGATAAATGTCCTCTGTTCTGATGAAACAAAAATAGAACTGTTTGGCCATAATGACCATCGTTATGTTTGGAGGAAAAAGGGGGTGCTTGCAAGCCGAAGAACATCATCCCAACCGTGAAGCACGGGGGTGGCAGCATCATGCTGTGGGGGTGTTTGCTGCAGGAGGGGCTGCTGCACTTCATAAAATAGATGGCATAATGAGGAAGGAAACGTATGTGGATATATTGAAGCAACATCTCAAGACATCAGTCAGGAAGTTAAAGCTTGGTCTCAAACGGGTCTTCCAAATGGACAATGACCCCAAGCATACTTCCAAAGTTGTGGCAAAGTGGCTTAAGGACAACAAAGTCAAGGTATTGGAGTGGCCATCACAAAGCCCTGACCTCAATCTTATAGAAAATCTGTGGGCAGAACTGAAAAAGCGTGTGCGAGCAAGGAGGCCTACAAACCTGACTTAGTTACACCAGCTCTGTCAGGAGGAATGGGCCAAAATTCACCCAACTTATTGTGGGAAGCTTGTGGAAGGCTACCTGAAACGTTTGACCCAAGTAAAACAATTTAAAGGCAATGCTACCAAATAGTAATTGAGTGTATGTAACTTCTGACCCACTGGGAATGTGATGAAAGAAATAAAAGCTGAAATAACTAATTCTCTCTACTATTATTCTGACATTTCACATTCTTAAAATAAAGTGGTGATCCTAACTGACCTAAGACAGGGAATTTTTAGTAGGATTAAATGTCAGGAATTGTGAAAAACTGAGTTTAAATGTATTTGGCTAAGGTGTATGTAAACTTCCGACTTCAACTGCATATATATATATTTTTTATTATAAATTAGCCAACATTTCTAAAAACCTGATTTTGCTTTGTCGTTATTGTGTGTAGATTGATGGGGGGGGGGGCAATTTAATCAATTTTAGAATAAGGCTGTAACGTAACAACATGTGGAAGAAGTCAAGGGGTCTGAATACTTTCTGAAGGCACTGTATATGTATTTAACAGCCTCTCCCTTCTTCTGTTCAGGCCCTACTGGAGACCCAGAATGACCTACGAACCTCCGTCCCCAACTTCACCTTCAACCTGGGTTTCTCTGGGAAGTTCTTCCATACTGGTGGGTGGACTGGAACAAACCCACTGCATGACTATAACACCCAGGGGGATAAAATACAATGTCTCGTGACCAACAATCTGAGTCCAGATAATAATAATAATAATAATATGCCATTTAGCAGACGCTTTTATCCAAAGCGACTTAGTCATGTGCGCATAAATTTTTACGTATGGGTGGTCCCGGGGATCGAACCCACTACCCTGGCGTTACAAGCGCAGTGCTCTACCACTTGAGCTACACAGGACCACAGATAATACTCTTGGTCATCAGTAATCTCTTGTGGACAGACTACATAAACATCTGACCAAATTACGCGTGATTTTAGTTCTGGGTTAACTGAGATTAGATCATCAGTTACTTCACCAAGAAAATGCATCGATCAAATGTCCAAATCAATTATTGCATGAATATAATTAACTTGCTTTAGATTTTCCCAGCACATATATCTATAGGTTTTCAACACCACCACACACCTATGCCCATGCCATGTGTAGACGAGGCTCAACCCCATCCATGTCTCTATTTTCCAGGTACGGATGAGGAGGACCTGGGGGATGACCTGCTCCTCTCCTATGGGAAGGTGTTCTGGTGGTTCCCCCACATGTGGAGTCACATGCAGCCCCACCTCTTCCACAACCAGTCAGTGCTGGCTGAACAGATGCTCCTCAACAGGAGGTTTGCACAGGTAGGTTGTGGGGGTCCTGCTCTACACTGACTGGGGTTCAGGTCCTGCTGGTACTAGTAGCTGGGTGGTTGTAAAAAAAAATTTACATTCCTGTTTGAATGTTAGAATTATGGTTGATTTAAAAAAAGAAACATTATAAAAAATATATGTTGGTGAAGTGAAATGAAAAATAACTTGTTTCAAAAAATTCTAAAAAAAAAAATAACGGAAAAGTGGTGCGTGCATATGTATTCACCCCCTTTGCTATGAAACACCTAAATAAGATCTGGTGCAACCAATTACCTTCATAAATCACGTAGTTAGTTAAATAAAGGCCATCTGTGTGCAATCTAAGTGTCACATGATCTCAGTGTATATATACACCTGTTCTGAAAGGCCCCACGAGTCTGCAACACCACTAAGCAAGGGGTACCACCAAGCAAGCGGCACCATGAAGACCAAGGAGCTCTCCAAACAGGTCAGGGACAAAGTTGTGGAGAACTACAGATCGGGGTTGAACATCCCACGGAGCACCATTAAATCCATTATTAAAAAATTGAAAGAAAATGGCACCACAACAAACCTGCCAAGAGAGGGCCGCCCACCAAAACTCACGGACCAGGCAAGGAGGACATTAATCAGAGAGGCAACAAAGAGACCAAAGATAACCCTGAAGGAGCTGCAAAGCTCCACAGCGGAGATTGGAGTATCTGTCCATAGGACCACTTTAAGCCGTACACTCCACAGAACTGGGCTTTACGGAAGAGTGGCCAGAAAAAAGCCATTGCTTAAAGAAAAGAATAGGCAAACACGTTTGGTGTTCGCTAAAAGGCATGTGGGAGACTCCCCAAACATATGGAAGAAGGTACTCTGGTCAGATGAGACTAAAATTGAGCTTTTTGGCCATCAAGGAAAACGCTATGTCTGGCGCAAACCCAACACCTCTTATCACCCCGAGAACATCATCCCCACAGTGAAGCATGGAGCATGGTGGTGGCAGCATGCTGTGGGGATGTTTTTCATCGGCAGTGACTGGGAAACTGGTCAGAATTGAAGGAATGATGGATGGCACTAAATACATGGAAATTCTTGAGGGAAACCTGTTTCAGTCTTCCAGAGATTTGAGACTGGGACGGAGGTTCACCTTCCAGCAGGACAATGACCCTAAGCATACTGCTAAAGCATACTGCTAAAGAAATATTTAAATGTCTTGGAATGACCTAGTCAAATCCCAGACCTCAATCCAATTGAGAATCTGTGGTATGACAGTACACCAGCGGAACCCATCCAACTTGAAGGAGCTGGAGCAGTTTTGCCTTGAAGAATGGGCAAGAATCTCAGTGGCTTGATGTGCCAAGCTTATAGAGACACCCCAAGAGACTTGCAACTGTAATTGCTGCAAAAGGTGGCTCTACAAAGTATTGACTTTGGGGGGGGTGAATAGTTATGCACGCTCAAGTTTTCCGTTTTTTTGTTTGTTTCACAATAACAAATATTTTGCATCTTCAAAGTGGTAGGCATGTTGTTTAAATCAAATCATACAAACCCCCCAAAAATCAATTTTAATTCCAGGTTGTAAAGCAACAAAATAGGAAAAATGCCAAGGGGGGTGAATACTTAAGCAAGCCACTGTGTGTGTGTGTGTGTGTGTGTGTGTGTGTGTGTGTGTGTGTGTGTGTGTGTGTGTGTGTATACACACAGTACCAGTCAAAAGTTTGGACACACCTCATTCCAGGGTTTTTCTTTATTTTTACTATTTTCTACATTGTAGAATAATAGTGAAGACATCAAAACTATGAAAACCACATGGAGTCATGTAGTAACCAAACAAGTGTTAAACAAATGAAAATATATTTTATATTTGAGATTCTTCAAAGTAGCCACCCTTTGCCTTGATGGCAGCTCTACACACTCTTGGCAGTCTCTCAACCAGCTTCATGAGGAATGCTTTTCCAACAGTCTTGAAGGAGTTTCCACATATGCTGAGCACTTGTTGGCTGCTTTTCCTTCACTCTGCGGTCCAACTCATCCCAAACCATCTCAATTGGGTTGAGGTCGGGTGATTGTGGAGGCCAGGTCATCTGATGCAGCACTCCATCACTCTCCTTGGTCAAATAGCCCTTACACAGCCTGGATGTGTTTTTTGGGTTGTTGTCCTGTTGAAAAACAAATGATAGTCACACTAAGCGCAAACCAGATGGGATGGTGTATCGCTGCAGAATGCTGTGGTAGTCATGCTGGTTAAGTGTGCCTTGAATTCTAAATAAATCACCAACAGTGTCACCATCAAACCTCCATGCTTCACGGTAGGAACCACACATGCGGAGATCATTCGTTCATCTCCTCTGCGTCTCACAAAGACACAGCGGTTGGAACCAAAAATCTCAAATATGGACTCATCAGACCAAAGGACAGATTTCCACCGGTCTAATGTCCATTGCTCGTGTTTCTTGGCCCAAGCAAGTCTCTTCTTCTTATTGGTGTCCTTTAGTAGTGGTTTCTTTGCAGAAATTTCACACAGTCTCTTATGATCAGTTGATGTTGAGATGTGTCTATTACTTGAACTCTGTGAAGCATTTATTTGGGCTCCAATCTGAGGTGCAGTTAACTCTAATGAACTTATCCTCTGCAGCAGAGGTAACTCTGGGTCTTCCTTTCCTGTGGCGGTCCTCATGAGAGCCAGTTTAATCGTAGCGCTTGATGGTTTTTGCAACTGCACTTGAAGAAACTTTAAAAGTTCTTAAAGTTTTCTGGATTGACTGACCTTCATGTCTTAAAGTAATGATGGACTGTCGTTTCTCTTTGCTTATTTGAGCTGTTCTTGCCATAATAGGGCTATCTTCTGTATACCCCCTCATGAAGAGTGTGCACAAAGGGTGGCTACTTTGAAGAATCTCAAATCTTACTACATGATTCCATGTGTGTTATTTCATAATTTTGATGTCTTCACTATTATTCTACAATGTAGAAAATAGTAAAAATAAAGAAAAACCCTGGAATGAGCAGGTGTGTCCAAACTTTTGACTGGTGCTGTATATATTAATAGCAAGGGTGATTTAAATCCTAACAATGTGTTGAATCCACTGGTTGTCTCCCCTCCAGGAGCATGGCATCCCCACCAACATGGGCTACGCGGTGGCTCCCCACCACTCTGGGGTGTACCCCGTCCACGTCCAGCTGTACGACGCTTGGAAGAAGGTGTGGGGCATCAAGGTGACCAGCACGGAGGAGTACCCCCACCTCAAACCTGCCCGCTTCAGACGAGGCTTCTACCACAGTGGCATCAGTGTAAGGAATCACCCTGATCACCCCCTATCCTCACACACACACACTAGGTTCTACTGTACGTGTAAACGAGCAATTCTTGAAACTAAATCTTAGTTGATATTTTCAGTCCTGGTTTTGTGCTCAATAATTTAAGTAGAAGTATTCAATTAGGCTGTTTGATGTATTTACTCTGGTTAGAGTGTAAACATATACGTTTTTAACACCTTTGGCTTCTGGGAAGTGCTTGGTGTTACAATCCTTGTGTGTGCCTTTGAATGGACAAATCTTTGTTTTTTGGTGTGCTTTTAACATGTTAGTTTAGCTCTTGGGAACAACGCGCTGAGTAGAGTGAAGGAAATCATCAGTAGTGCTGAAGTAGCCGTGCTGCCGTGCCCTGATGGTGTGGTCTTTTCACTGCCCCTCTCAGCCAGTGTCTCTCGCTCTCTATCCTCCCCCCCCACCCTCCAGGGAATAAAGCAAGCTGACAGACCGATGGAGTAGTGTGAATGATCATTATGGAAATTGCTATGTTTAGCACTCTAAACAAGACAATCTCACCGCCGATGACAACCCTGGCAAAATCGACAAAGACAACTGCTGGCTTGTGATGTGAGGAGGAGAACATTCACATTTTGAGACGAATGTTAATCAGTCTGTCAATGCTGATTTATGTACAGTATCTTTCCAAAGTGTAATTTTAAGTCTGTTTGCTTGGCCTGGACATAAACAACAGCTTGCCTGGACATAAACAACAGCTTGCCTGGACGTAAACAGCTTGCCTCTGTAAGAAATGTATGCTAAAATGTCTCGTACGTTTTAGAGCTTAAAGACATTTATATTTTATTCATGTACAAACTATGTTGTGATTTTGCCCCATAATCCTAGTAGAATGCTCCTTTTCTAGACCCAACAGTTTTCAGTTATTTATTTATTTTCTGGTGGAGGAGTGTGATATTGTCACTGAGATGTTAATTCCGATCTCAACACGTCCCTGTGAAATATTCACTGGGAACAGAGACTCTCTTGGGGGTTTTTCTCTCTTCTTCCACTCCCTCTTTTCCCCTTAATCAGCAGTCTGTGACGCCCGTTAGCCATGACACGCTCGGGGGTTTAAAAAGCGGAGAGAGAAAAGCCTGGGAGCTTCAGTCTGTATCCAGCCTTCCCTTACCTTCTCTTCCTAAGCATCTCAGTACTTAGCTGGTATTTCTACCCCCAGCCCTAGCTAGCTAACATCACAGCCTGATGGATACACCGTGTAGCTAGCTAACATCACAGCCTGATGGATACACCGTGTAGCTAGCTAACATCACAGCCTGATGGATACACCGTGTAGCTAGCTAACATCACAGCCTGATGGATACACTGTGTAGCTAGCTAACATCACAGCCTGATGGATACACCGTGTAGCTAGCTAACATCACAGCCTGATATACAGTAAAGTAAAGTATTATAAAGAGATTACAGCCTCGGGTCTTCTTGGGTATGACGCTACAAGCTTGGCACACCTATATTTGGGGAGTTTCTCCCATTCTTCTCTGCAGATACTCTCAAGCTCTGTCAGGTCGGAAGGGGAGTGTCGCTGCACAGCTATTTTCAGGTCTCTCCAGAGATGTTCGATCGGGTTCAAGTCCGGGCTCTGGCTGGGCCACTCAAGGACATTCAGAGACTTGTCCCGAAGCCACTCCTGCGTTGTCTTGGCTGTGTACTTAGGGTCGTTGTCCTGTTGGAAGGTAAACCTTCGCCCCAGTGTGAGGTCCTGAGCGCTCTGGAGCAGGTTTTCATCAATGATCTCTCTGTACTTTGCTCCGTTCATCTTTCCCTCGATCCTGACTAGTCTCCCAGTCCCTGCCGCTGAAAAACATCCCCGCAACATGATGCTGCCACCACCATGCTTCACCTTAGGGAGGGTGCCAGTTTTTCTCCAGATGTGACGCTTGGCATTCAGGCCAAAGAGTTCAATCTTGGTTTCATCAGACCAGAGAATCTTGTTTCTCATGGTCTGAGAGTCCTTTAGGTGCCTTTTGGCAAACTCGAAGCGGGCTGTCATGTGCCTTTTACTCAGGAGTGATGTCCTTCTGGCCACTCTACCATAAAGGACTGATTGGTGGAGTGCTGCAGAGATGGTTGTCCTTCTGGAAGGTTCTCCCATCTCATTTTTAACATTTTAGATTTTAGTCATTTAGCAGACACTCTTATCCAGAGTGACTTACAAGAGCAATTAGGGTTAAGTGCCTTGCTTAAGGGCACATCGACAGATTTTTTACCTAGTCGGCTCGGAGGGGAGGTGACCAAGAACCCGATGGTCACTCTGACAGAGCTCCAGACTTCCTCTGTGGAGGGGGCGGCTCTGGGATTAGAACCAGCAACCTTTCGGTTACTGGCACAACGCTCTTACCCACTAAGCTACCTGCCGCCCCCTCCACAGAGGAAGTCTGGAGCTCAGTCAGAGTGACCATCGGGTTCTTGGTCACCTCCCTGCCAAGGCCCTTCTCCCCCGATTTCTCAGTTTGGGCGAGCGGCCGGCCAGCTTTAGGAAGAGTCTTGGTGGTTCCAAACTTCTTCCATTTAAGAATGATGGAGGCCACTGTCTTCCTGGGGACCTTCAATGATGCAGAAATGTTTTTGTACCATTCCCCAGATCTCAACACAATCCTTTCTTGGAGCTCTACAGACAAATCCTTCAACCTCATGTCTTGGTTTTTGCTCTGACATGCACTGTCAACTGTGGGACCTTATATAGACAGGTGTGTGCCTTTCCAAATCATGTCCAATCAATTTAATTTACCACAGGTGGACTGCAAGTTTTAGAAACATCTCAAGGATGAATTTCGAGTCTCAAAGCAAAGGGTCTGAATACTTATGTAAATAAGGTATTTCTGGTTGTTATTTTTAATACTGTGATGTCACGAGAGGCTGTGTCCTGGAGGGACGTTACATCCCCCTGAGGTGGCTGCAAACCCAGACAGCTATGGCTCCATCTGCTGGTATGGTCGGGAACTCCACCCTCTATGGCCAATCTTCCCACGCAGCTGAAACAAATGAGGAGCTGATGAGCTGAAGGTTTGGGAAGGGAAGAGACACAGTCTCCAAGCTGGGCTCTCGGAGGACAAGAGTGCTGCACGCCACTTCCATGAGGAATATAAGGATTTGGAGATACTTACCTTTGGGAAATTCACCTTTGGATATATGCACCTGTGGAAATACGTGTGGGACATTTGGAAGGACGTTTTGCTGGGTTGGCCATAGCTGCAACGTGGAAGACAGTAAGACTGGGGAAAAGTTATTTGAGCGAGGGAGAGGTAGATGATTTTGGATGTGGAAGAGACATCCCTGAACTGTTAACCCTTAAGAGCCACCAGAGAACAGTATTGTGTTATACTTTCGATAGTTTCCCAAGACCTTTAATAAAATCCTTGTTTTGGTTGAACCTGGTCTCCTTGCACTACTTGAGCAATCCCGCTGAAAGCTGTGTAGCCTCTCGTGACGTCACAGATGGTGGAGAATACGGGCACGCGCTGTTAATAGTGCATGTCAGAGGAGGATACCGAAGGTTTGATCACCCAGTTTTCCAAGTTGGCCGTAGGCTCCCGCCGACTGAAATGGAGGACATATTGAAAGCCCTTGTTGCTGGCCAGCAAGCCCAGATGGAGCAACCGGGCTCTCTTGGAGGAGCAAAAGAAAGCCAACCTTCTGAAGGCAGAGGAATTGCAGTTGCAGAGACAGATGGTTGTCCAAAATACCCGCCCAATAAAGGCAAGTGACTTTATATCTAAGATGGGAGCTACCGATGACATTGAGGTATACCTGCATGCATTTGAGGCCACGGCCACTAGGGAAGCCTGGCCCAAGCAACAGTGGGTTGGTCTGTTAGCCCCCCTTTCTAACCGGGAAGCGCTGAATGCTGTCCGGGACCTGGGCCCTGACCAGGTTACTGACTATGATGCCCCGAAGTCTGAGATCCTCAGCAGATATGGACTCACAAAATTTGGTATGGCTCAGCGCTTTCACAGTTGGACCTTCCAACCAGACCAATCCTCCTCGGGCGCAGATGCATGAACTTGTCCGAATCGCAAGGAAATGGCTGATCCGCAGAGGAATACAGCAGCGGCGGTGGTGGAGGCGCTGTGGTGGATCGTTACCCACGCGCCCTGCCTTATGAGGCAAAAACGGTTCATCAGTCAACAGGCCTGACCACGGCGATCTGACCGTGGAAGCTGTGGAAAAGTACCAGGCCACAGCGGAGATGCTGGAATGCTTCCCTGAAAAGACCCCAGGAGTGCGGCCCCCACCACAAATGGGGAAGGACCCGTCCAAAGGACCCCAAGGGTCTCGAACCCAGCCACGTCAGGATTTATCCCGGCTCCAAGGGGGAGCCAGAAACCAGGCGGGTCCAAGAAGAGTACACCAGGAGGGGGAAACTCGAGCAGTGTTACCGGTGTGGGGAGATGGGACATATCTCCTGGCAGTGTGGGAAACCAGCCGATGAACCTATGCCCACTGCGGAGTCCTCCAGCTCAGCACCCACACACCGGGTTGCCTCGCTCTTGGGAGTCGAGATGGCGGCCCAGATCGACCCCACCTGCCCGGTAACTGTGAATCACCATGATGTGGAGGCCTTACTGGATTCTGGTAGCCGGGCCACCCTGGTGCGTAAGGATTTGGTGGGCCCAAGGTGTCTGACCCCCGGGGAAAGTCCTCCCAGTTTCCTGTGTCCATGGGGACACCAGAGAATACCCCATTACTGAACTTACAATGACCAGCACACGGGGAACCATACACACGACGGTGTGGGGTGGTTGATTCTCCCCCGTCCCTGTCCTAATTGGACGAGACTGCCCAGCCTTTACCCACTCTGGAGAGAGTCTCAGGAGAGGATAACCCGAGTACCTCGGAAACGGAGAGGCAAGACTCATCCTGGGAAGGCTCCCGTGCAATCCTCCGAACTCACTCCCGCCCGGGCTCTGATAGGGATGGCAGGTGCCCAGACCGACACAGAGACGGAGCTACAGAATCTGGACAAAGAACTGTCTGGTCTGAAGGGGACCGCTGAGAGGTATCGTTTGTTAAAGCAACAGTTAGACATGAAGACAGAAGAGTTAGATATCCTCCAGGCTAAACTCCAACAGAGCTCCTTCCATAAGCAACAGGAGGAGCTGGAGAGGCTGCGCAGGACCATCGAGGAGTGTGAGGAGACCCTGGAGTAGTAAGGAGGTCCAGAAGAAGGCAGAGGAGAAGTACAAGGTGTTGGAGAACAAGATGAAGAATGCGGAGGCAGAGAGAGAGAAGGAACAGAAAGCTGCTCAACAGAAGCTAAACTCTGCTAAAACCAAGGCTGATGCGCTCAGTAAGAAAACTCAAGGAGAGACAACAGGAGGCTGAGTCCCTGGTCCTAGAGGTGGAGGAGTTGGAGAGAGAGAGCAGGCTGGCAAGCACCACGGCAATGCAGACGCCTCTCCCGGCGTGATGCCTTCTTCGCAGCCCACCGACGAGGACTCGGTCCCGAGGAGGGGATGTGATGTCACGAGAGGCTGTGTCCTGGAGGGACGTTGCATCCCCCTGAGGTGGCTGCAAACCCAGACAGCTATGGCTCCATCTGCTGGTATGGTCGGGAACTCCACCCCTCTATGGCCAATCTTCCCACGCAGCTGAAACAAATGAGGAGCTGATGAGCTGAAGGTTTGGGAAGGGAAGAGACACAGTCTCCAAGCTGGGCTCTCTGGAGGACAAGAGTGCTGCACGTCCACTTCCATGAGGAATATAAGGATTTGGAGATACTTACCTTTGGGAAATACTCACCTTTGGATATATGCACCTGTGGAAATACGTGTGGGACATTTGGAAGGACGTTTTGATGGGTTGGCTACTAGCTGCAACGTGGAAGACAGTAAGACTGGGGAAAAGTTATTTGAGCGAGGGAGAGGTATGATTTTGGATGTGGAAGAGACATCCCTGAACTGTTAACCCTTAAGAGCCACCAGAGAACAGTATTGTGTTATACTTTCGTTAGTTTCCCAAGACCTTTAATAAAATCCTTGTTTTGGTTGAACCTGGTCTCCTTGCACTACTTGAGCAATCCCGCTGAAAGCTGTGTAGCCTCTCGTGACGTCACAATACGTTTGCAAACATTTCTACAAACCTGTTTTTGCTTTGTCATTATGGGGTATTCTGTGGAAATTGATGTGGGAAAACATTTATTTAATCCATTTTAGAATAAGGCTGTAACGTAACAAAATGTGGAAAAAGTCAAGGGGTCTGAATATTTTCCAAAGGCACTGTAAGCTAAACAGATCGTTCTGCTCCTGTGATTGTGTGCTCAGATGCAAATCGATTGTGTGTTGTTGTATTGTGTTTCAACTATGTTAGGACAGAGGCTTTATGTTTGGCTCGAGCAATGGGTTCGCTGACAGACTACAGAGAGTTGTGTCACATTTTATTCTCCACAGTGTGATCTCTAGTTTACGGGGATAATTATATTTAATCGCCTGAGCTGTCAGTGAAGTGGAAACAGCGCATCGGAATAAAGAGTGTTCATCATAGAGTGTCACCGAGCATTTATGACCGAGTGACCGTGTTTGGACGTTTGTGTATTTGATGAGTTGTTTACTGGGAATCTCCACTCCCCACATGTGTTGATATGTAATATGAAGTGTGTTATGTACTGTAGGTGCTGCCCAGGCAGACGTGTGGCCTGTTTACTCACACCATCTTCTACAACGAGTATCCTGGAGGACCCAAGGAGCTGGACAAACTCATTAACGGAGGGGAGCTCTTCCTCACGGTGCTCCTCAACCCGGTGAGACCTGACACATCTCCAGGACTAGCATCAGGAGAGGAATGCTATATGGTTGCTTTAACCCTTTTTTCCCCCCTGAAATTAATTTTTTGCAACAGTTGTTGGAAGTGACATTTCAGACAGTGCGGAGCCGACTAGGTGTTTTTTCTCTGAACATTTTTCTGTGTTCATTCCTTTCTCACAGATCAGCATCTTCATGACCCACCTGTCCAACTACGGGAACGACCGTCTGGGTCTGTACACCTTTAAGAACCTGGTGAAGTTCCTCCAGAGGTGGACCAACCTGCGGCTGCAGACCCTGGCGCCTGTGCAGCTGGCTCAGCGCTACTTCCAGATCTTCCCCGAGGAGAGGGACCCCATCTGGCAGGTGCATGCGTGTGTGTGTGTGAGAGGCCATGGGAGCTGTGGGTCACTGGGTGTGTGGAACTCGGGGACTATCATAAACCATTGGGTGTGTGGAACTCGGGGACTATCATAAACCATTGGGTGTGTGGAACTCGGGGACTATCATAAACCATTGGGTGTGTGGAACTCGGGGACTATCATAAACCATTGGGTGTGTGGAACTCGGGGACTAATATAACTGTGGTCCTCTGTAGCTCAATTGGTAGAGCATGGCGCTTGTAACGCCAGGATAGGGGGTTCGATCCCCGGGACTACCCATACGTAAAAATGTATGCACACAAGACTGTAAGTCGCTTTGGATAAAAGCGTCTGCTAAATGGCATATTATTATTATTATTATTATTATTAGAAACCATTGGGTGTGTGGAACTCGGGGACTATCATAAACCAGGCTGTCATTTTAGAGAAGGTAGACGGGAGCTAGAGACTTTGCATTTTGACTCCATTTCTTCCTACAGTGCAAGTCCTTTTGATTCAGACTCCATTGCTTCCTACAGTGCAAGTCCTTTTGACTCAGACTCCATTGCTTCCTACAGTGCAAGTCCTTTTGACTCAGACTCCATTGCTTCTTACAGTGCAAGTCCTTTTGATTCAGACTCCATTGCTTCCCACAGTGCAAGTCTTATTTGGGTAACAGCTATGAGAGGCTGGCTCTTTGAACTGTGGTTTTGTGGTGCTTCTGCTGCCACTCTAACACTGTTTCCCATCAACACAGAAAGAAGACCGGTTTCTTTCCCTAAGACGTCCAACTGCCATCTTGGCAGTTCCTCACACTGTCAATATTGAGTTGTCACAGAGTGTATGAGTTAATATAGAGTTGTCACAGAGTGTAGAAGTTAATATGGAGTTGTCACAGAGTGTATAAGTTAATGTGTGCCAGCCGGCTCCCTTTGATGATCAGAGTAAACTGGTGCCTGCCTGGTCCAGAGGTCTCATCATCACAGCACTGTGTTATATGTATTGGGATTAGTATGATCGCTTGGTCGCCTCATTACCCATGAGGCAGATGGCAGTGGGGAGGGAAGGAGACAGATTGATTTAGGGCAGTTGGCAGATGCTGGACTTGCAGGGCTGCTCTGAACACTCTTCCACATGGTGACACTGAAGGCTTTTACCACTCAGGAAGAGCAATGGGCAGCCTGCCTGATGCTGATTACGGGTTCTTTCCTTAGTCCCTTCTTGTACAAGCATAACTGAGCAAGGGGTGAATTAGAAACCAAATGTTTGAGTCTGCTCCCCCAAAGCTCTGTTAGACTAGACTGGTTGGGTTAATTTGAGCTGAATTAAAAGCACCCCTCCCCTTGGCACATTGTTGGTCCCACAGGGTGGATACGGTTGCCTGTAACCGTTGTGCCACATGTTAGTACACTGGCCTCACTGCCCCCACAGGCCTCACTGCCCCCCACAGGCCTCACTGCTTTACCACAGTAACAAGTCCCCTGGCCAAGTCAGTGGTAGACTTTAATTACAAACAGACTGCCGCTAGATATGATACTGAAGTGTGTTGTGTGGAAGGGAGAGAATAATGCTATATATTCTGAACTGGTGGGGCAAGTCGTACCTATGGCAGCTCATCCTGAGGCATACGTTCCTTCCATGTTTACTGAACGGAACTTCCAGGTGAACTAATTCTGCCCACCATGTCCCTACAGGACCCCTGTGAGGACAAAAGGCACAAAGACATCTGGTCCAAAGAGAAGACATGCGACCGATTCCCTAAGCTACTCATCATTGGACCACAGAAGACAGGTGAGCCGTAAACAAATATCATATTGTACAAAAAAACTAACATTTCATAAACAAGATTACCTGAGTTCAGTGATGCAACTACACTCACAGCAATGGCAAGTTTGAACCTAGCGACAGAGACATGACCTGAGCTCATCCCAGGTGCTAGGGCAGTGGTATTCAAAGTTGGAGGAACTGCAGTAGGGTCGGCAAAATTCAAAATAAAACAAATGTAACGTGGGGGGGGGACAAAAATTAAGTGTATTCAAACTGTATATTGTATGTGAAAATATACAGTACAAATGTTTTTGAGAAGGCTAATTTGAAAAATAAAATGTTATTGAGTAAATGTATTTCTTTGTTTCTTTTCATTTTGATAAGAGATGAAAATGTATTAAATTTAAGGTTTAATACATTTAAGGTGTTGATGTAAAAATGTACCAATTTTAAGATTGTGTCATATTTTGGGTGTGGTCGTGAGAAATTCTTGTGAAAAAATTGGGTGTCTAGAAATTCTGCCGAAAAAAATGGTGTCCCCCCTACTGAAAAATGTTGAACACCACTTTGCTAGGGGGTTATAGATACTGTATGTCTGTGTCCCAAATGGTACCCTATTCCCTTTATAGTGTACTACTTTTCCTAAATAGGGAATAGTGTCCCATTTGGGACACAACTTATGCCCCAGTTAAGGCGTCGGCATGCTTCGGTTCGGCAAGCGCCTAGCCTACTCCCTTAGAAGACCTACGCTTAAAAAAACGAGAAAAAAAGTGTCAATAGTACTTTTTGTCCATCTAGAGATGCCTTAGCCAGTATACACTTCCTCCAAATAGTCAGAATTAATCTGTCATAAATTGACGTTTTTTGCAGAGTCGCGCAATTCTATATCTAACTAAGATGTTTGGTGCCGTGTTTCTCAAGTGAAAAAAACGTGCATGAAAATGAGCCGTCTCTTGTTGAATGACAACAAACACTTCATTGAAGAATCCCTACTGTTGACCAATCACAGACAAAGGGGCGTAGACTTCGGCTACCAACTTTGGCTTGCCTCGAGAATAAATGTTGTGTGCACGAACAGCTGGGGAAAAAAACCTTGCCAAAATCTAAATGAACGAAAACGTCACAAAATGTTATAATATATGCACAAACTGTTCCGAACTGCCCCGGCTCTCTCGGACACGGACACCAGGGTGTGGCTCACAGTCCTAGATCCACTGCACCAGGAGGAGAAGTTATTCTCTGCCTGGCATGGAGCAGCCTTGAACCTCTGTTTATTGACAGCCTGGAGAGAAGGGATGGGTTATTGGCAGCTGAGCAGCCATTTACAGAGTGTCACACACTTTATTTCATTTATAGGTTCACCGTAGGCAGGCAGGCAGGCAGTCACTGGGTTTTATTGTAACCTTGACTGCTCCCAAGTAAATGGGAATTCCAGGTTTACTGCGTAGCCTAATTAAACTTCTTGAATAGGTCTTAAGGGAGTGATAGCCCTCCTTCTGAGAGTGCTGTAAAATGGCCCTGTTAATCGTTTCAATAAAAATGGATTAGGGGGTTGGGGCTGAGAGTAAATTTACACACTTCCACATTTTAATGACCTAATTGCACCAACATTCACTATAGTCACGTCAGCCATCTTGTCTGTCAACTAGTGACAGACAAGATTTTGGAGGGTCATGGAGGCCGATGGCCAATAGTTTAGGCTGATATTCAATATCATAAAATTTGACATTTTTTATGACAAATTTCCCAATTTTTGTATCAATTTTAAAATGAAACAATGCATTGACTTTTGTTTTTATCAATCTAACTACGTAACACATTGGTGGTAATGTTATTTGAATGGTAAATCTCTTGATAAACTAAGTCAATTAAGATGGCATAGCCTACTCACAATACAGGTGAATGCATATTCAATATGAGTGTGTGTGTATATATTGAGTTGAGCTTGTTTTGGCTGATCAGTGGAGTCTATGGTGCAACAGATGACAAATATCTGATTGCCTTCAATTTGGGACTTACACTACATGGCCAAAAGTATGTGGACACCTGCCCGTCGAACATCACATTCCAAAATCATGGCCATTAATATGGAGTTGGTCCCCCCTTTGCTGCTATAACAGCCTCCACTCTTCTGGGAAGGCTTTCCACTAGATGTTGGAACATTGCTGCGGGGACTTGCTTCCATTCAGCCACAAGAATTAGTGAGGTCTGGCACGGATGTTGTGCGATTAGGCCTGGCTCGCAGCCAGCGTTCAAATTCATCCCAAAGGTGTTCGATGGGATTGAGGTCAGGGCTCTGTACAGGCCAGTCAAGTTAAAAAGATTTCAAATAGACATTTCTTGATATAAAACTTTTAAGTTGCATGTATTTGAAAATATTGGTCAGTCCAAAATTGCTTTATAATTCTGTCACGGAAATAAATGTATTTCCTGTTACCAAGTAATTTACAGTTTCTATGCCTTTAGTTTTCCATGTGGACCAATGTATCTGTGAATTCTGAAAAGCTATCCAAGGATTGTTCCATAGGGTTGTGTTTTTAGGGAGTGATATTGGTTCTTGTAGAATCCGTTTCATTTACTTCCATGTAGTTATAGTGTTCTTAACTATGAAGTTAATGTTCTTAGCTTCATCTTTAGACATGTGAAAAGATTCTGGGGATGAGAATTTGCATCTTCAATATGTACCAATTGTTCTGCTTTAGTGCATTTAACTACACTGAGTGGACAAAACATTAGGACACAGACTGACCAGGTGAATCCAGGTGAAAGCTATGATCCCTTATTGATGTCACTTGTTAAATCTACTTCAATCAGTGTAGATGAAGGGGAGGAGACAGGTTAGAGAAGGATTTTAAAGCCTTGAAACAATTGAGACATGGATTGTGTGTGTGCCATTCAGAGGGTGAATGGGCAAGACAAAAGATTGAAGTGCCTTTCAACGGGGTATGGGTAGTAGGGGCTAGGCGCACCGGTTGGGTCATGAACTGCAACGTTGCAGAGTTTTTCAAGCTCAACCGTTTCTTGTGTGTAGCAAGAATGGTCCACCACCCAAAGGACATTCAGCCAACTTGACACAACTGTGGGAAGCATTGGAGTCAACATGGGCCAGCATCCCTGTGGAATGCTTTCAACACCTTGTAGCATCCATGCCCTGACAAATTGAGTCTGTTCTGAGGGCAAAGGGGGGAGGGAGTGACTCAAGGTGTTCTTAATATTTTGGTTACTCCGTGTATGTCGCAAGTAAAAGCCCTGGTTGGCGAGTTGAAACAATTCCTAGTCTGGAAGGTTAAAACCACCCTCTGGAAGATTTTTATTCTATCAGTTTTATTTGCCCATATAAAGTCTGTTATGACCGAGTATACTTTCTTAAAACAATGTCTTCGGTGGGGTAGTTGGTATTACTGAGAAATAAATAAGTAACATTTGGAGCCATGCCATTTTGAAAAGGTTTATTCTACTTGTAAGATTTATGGGAAAATTGTTGTATTTAATTAGATCTGCTTTCATATTGTTGATAATGGGATTATGTTATCTTTATAAACTTGTTATTTGTTGTTACTTATTAAGCATCCTAAGTATTTTATATTTGTTGTGGTCCACTTAAAGAATTGCTGTAGATCATGAGTTATTATTTTTCCTATTGCCATTATTTTGTTTTTTTCCATGTTCATTTTATATCCTGAGATTATAGGGCATTCTGAAAATATTTTTAGCAAGGCGGGCATTGGGTTTTCAATATTGATCAGGTATATCAGGAGATCATTTGCAAATAAGTTTAGTTTATATTCATGTTTACCAATATTTAGGCATTTTAAAATCATCTAATCCGACTATCAACTGTCAATTTACGGAAATCATCTAATCCGACTATCAACTGTCAATTTACGGATATGATTGTGGCTGGTCAGATCAGCACACCAGTAAATAGCTAACGTTACACCGCAAGTCAGATGGCTCGTAGCCGAAAATTGTGCATGTTCAAAATGATGACTAGCTAACGTTAGCTAGCTACATGGGCAATTAGCTCTTATCTGATATCTTAGCACCATGTTTATCTAGCCAGCTAGCTAGCATAGTAGCTAATATAGCTAGCTAGCTAGCTAACACCAACAGATGAAAGGGTTAGTTATCCTTATATTTGCTAACGGGTCACATAGCTATCTGCATAGCTAACTAGCTTATTGCATGCACGTCGACACAAGCCTTATTATTAGTGAATTAAACTAATATTTACAACAGGAGTTAAATGTTGGTCTCTGTGTCAATTCAACCGTTTCTCAATACTATCAATCAATCAATCAATTTTATTTTATATAGCCCTTCTTACATCAGCTAATATCTCGAAGTGCTGTACAGAAACCCAGCCTAAAACCCCAAACAGCTAGTAATGCAGGTGTAGAAGCACGGTGGCTAGGAAAAACTCCCTAGAAAGGCCAAAACCTAGGAAGAAACCTAGAGAGGAACCAGGCTATGAGGGGTGGCCAGTCCTCTTCTGGCTGTGCCGGGTGGAGATTATAACAGAACCATGCCAAGATGTTCAAAAATGTTCATAAGTGACAAGCATGGTCAAAAATAATCAGAATAAATCTCAGTTGGCTTTTCATAGCCGATCATTAAGAGTTGAAAACAGCAGGTCTGGGACAGGTAGGGGTTCCATAACCGCAGGCAGAACAGTTGAAACTGGAACAGCAGCAAGGCCAGGCGGACTGGGGACAGCAAGGAGTCACCACGGCGGAGTCCCGACGATGGTCCTAGGGCTCAGGTCTCTCAGTTGGCTTTTCAGCCGATCATTAAGAGTTGAAAACAGCAGGTCTGGGACAGGTAGGGGTTTCGGAAGCAGGCAGAACAGTTGAAACTGGAATAGCAGCAAGGCCAGGGGACTGGGGACAGCAAGGTGTCAGCATGCCCGGTAGTCCTGACGTATGGTCCTAGGGCTCAGGTTCTCAGAGAGAAAGAGAGAACGAGAGAATTAGAGAGAGCATACTTAAATTCACACAGGACACTGGATAAGACAGGAGAAGTACTCCAGGTATAACCAACTAACCCCAGCCCCCCGACACATACACTACTGCAGCATAAATACTGGAGGCTGGAGAAGGAGCGGTCCGGAGAACACTGTGGCCCCATCCGAAGAAAACCGGACAGGGCCAAACAGGAAGGATATAACCCCACCCACTCTGCCAAAGCACAGGCCCCGCACCACCAGAGGGATATCCTCAACCACCAACTTACAATCCTGAGACAAGGCCGAGTATAGCCACAGAGGTCTCCACCACAGCACAAACCAAGGGGGCGCCAACCCAGACAGGAAGATCACGTCAGTAACTCAACCCACTCAAGTGACGCAACCCTCCTAGGGACGGCATGAAAGAGCACCAGCAAGCCAGTGACTCAGCCCCTGTAACAGGGTTAGAGGCAGAGAACCCCAGTGGAGAGAGGGGAACCGCCTGGCAGAGACAGCAAGGGCTGTTCGTTGCTCCAGAGCCTTTCCGTTCACCTTCACACTCCTGGGCCAGACTACACTCAATCATATGACCTACTGAAGAGATAAGTCTTCAGTAAAGACTTAAAGGTTGAGACCGAGTTGCGTTCCACATGGGTAGGCAAACTGTTCATAAAAAATGGAGATTATAGGAGAAAGCGCCGTGTTTGCTTAGAAATTTAGGGACAATTAGGAGGCTAGGGTGAAGGCAGATGGTATGAGGCAGGACCAACTCGGAAAGATAGGTAGGAGCAAGCCCATGTAACGTTTATAGGTTAACAGTAAAACCTTGAAATCAGCCCTTGCTTAACAGGAAGCCAGTGTAGGGAAGTAGCACTGGAGTAATATGATAAATTTCTTGGTTCTAGCAGGATTTAGCAGCCGTATTTAGCACTAACTGAAGTTTATTAGTGCTTTATGGGTAGACGGAAAGTAGAGCATTGCAGTAGTTAACCTAGAAGTAACAAAATGGATTAATTTTTTGCATATTTTTTGGACAGAAAATTTTGATTTTTGCAATGTTACGTAGATGGAAAAAAGCTGTTGAAACAGTTTGATATGTCCGCCAAAAGAGAGATCAGGGTCAAGAGTAACGCCGAGGTCCTTCACAGTTATGAGAATTCAAACATCAAGATGAATTGTCAGATTTAACAGAAGATCTCTTTGTTTCTTGGGACCTAGAACAAGCATCTCTGTTTTGTCCGAGTTTAAAAGTAGAAAGTTTTCAGCCATCCACTCCCTTATGTCTGAAACACAGGGTTTAGCGAGGGCAATTTTGGGGCTTCACCATGTTTCATTGAAATGTACAGCTGTGTGTATCCGCATAGCAGTGAAAGTTAACATTATGTTTTCGAATAACATCCCCAAGAGGTAAAATATATAGTGAAAAACAATAGTGGTTAAAAGGAACTAGGAACACCGAAATGACAGTTGATTTGTGGAGGACAGACCATTCACAGAGACAAACGATATCTTTCCGACAGTAAGATCTAAACCAGGCCAGAACTTGTCCGAGACCAATTGGGTTTCCAGTCTCTCCAAAAGAATGTGGTGATGAGAGTGTCAAAGGCAGCACTAAGGTTAGTAGCACGAGGACAGATGCAGAGCCCGGTCTGACGCCATTAAAAGGTCATTTACCACCTTCACAAGTGCAGTCTAGTGCTATGATGGGGCTCCAAAACCAGACTGGAAGCATTTGATAATTGTTTGTTTAGAAAGGAGTGAAGGTTGGGCAACAGCTTTTTCTAAAAATTTTTTGAGAGGAATGGAAGATCTGAGATAGGCGATAGTTTTTATATTTTTCCGGGTCAAGGTTTGGCTTTTTAAGAGAGGCTTTATCACTGCCACTTTTAGTGAGTTTGGTACACATCCGGTGGATAGAGAGCTGTTTATTATGTAACATAGGAGGGCAAGCACAGGAAGCAGTCAGAGTTTAGTAGGAATAGGATCAGTATGCAGCTTGAAGGTTTAGAGGCATGATTATTATCATTGTGTCAAGAGATATAGTACTAAAACACCAAGTGTCTCTCCCGATCCCAGGCCCTCGGAGAGCTGTGCAGATCAGGACAGCTAAGCTCTGGAGGAATACGAGATTCAAAGAGGAGTGAATTTGTTTCTAATGGTAGATCTTTTCCTCAAAGAAGTTCATGAATTTATTATGCTGAAGTGAAAGCCATCCCCCTTGGGGAATGCGTTTTAGTTAGCTTTGCAACAGATAAAAAGAAATTTTGGATTTTTATTTTCCTCGATTAGTTGGAAAAGTAGGATGATGAGCAGCAGTGAGGGCCCGGTACTGCACGACGTTTTCAAGCTAGTCGGAAGACTTCCAGTTTGGTGTGGAGCCATTTCGCTCCAATTCCCGGAAGCTTGCTTCAAAGCCGGTATTTTCTGTATACCAGGGAGCTAGTTATGAAAATGTTTTTGCTTTTAGGGGTGCAACTGCATCGTATTGGAAGGTAAATGAGTCTCAGCTAAGTGGTTAACGATTTTGTCCTTGATTGGGTAGGCAGAAGGAGTCTGGAAGGGATCAAGGAATTTTGTGTTGTCTGAGAATTTATAGCACGACTTTTGATGCTCCTTGGTTGGGGTTGAGCAGATTATTTGTTGGATTGCAAACGTAAAAAATGGTGGTGATAGTCAGGATTGTGGGAAAACATTAAGATTACAACATATTCATGGGACAAAACTAGGTCAGAGTATGACTGTGGCAGTGAGTAGGTCCAGAGACATGTTGGACAAAACCCACTGAGTCGATGATGGCTCCGAAGACTTTTTGGAGTGGGTGTGGACCTCCAGTGAATATTAAAATCACCAAAAATTAGAATATGATCTGCTAGGACTACAAGGTTGATAGGAATAGGAAACTCAGAGAGGAAGCTGTATATGGCTCAGGAGGCCTGTAAACAGTAGCTATAAAAAGTGATTGAGTAGGTGCATAGATTTCATGACTAGAAGCTCAAAAGACGAAAACGCCATTTTTTTTTGTAAATTGAAATTTGCTACGAAATGTTAGCAACACCTCCGCCTTTGGGATGAGAATATGGAAGTGTAACCAGGAGGTGAGGCCCATTTAACACAGAAATTATAGTTAAGCCATGTAGCAGGCTAATCACATCAAGATTATGATCAGTGATTAGTTATTGACTATGACTGCCTTTGAAGTGAGGGATTAACATTAAGTAACCCTATTTTGAGATGTGAGGTATGACGATCTCTTTCAATAATGGCAGGAATGGAGGAGGTTTTATCTAATAAGATTGCTAAGGTGAAACCGCCATGTTTAGTTTTGCCCAACCTAGGTCGAGGCACAGACACAGTCTAATGGTATGGCTGAGCTGACTACACGACTGTGCTATTGGCAGACTCCACTAAGCTGGCAGGTTGGCTAACAGCCTGCTGCCCGGCCTGCACCCTACACTGTGGGGCAGAGGGAGTGAGAGCCCTAGGTTGGTAGATAAGATGAGAGCACCCCTCCAGCAGGGATGGAGTGTCCTCATCACAGTAGGCTTGGTCCTGTTTGTGGGTGAGTCCAGAAAGAGGGCCAATATCTACAAATCTATTTTTGGGAGGGGCAGAAAACATTTTCAACCAGCGATTGAGTGGAGACTTGCTGTAGAGCCTGGCCACCCCCCCAACTGGGAGGGGGCAGAGACAATTACTCGATGCCACACATCTTTCTAGAATACACGCTGAAGCTATGTTGCACTGGTGACCTCTGATTATCCTAACATCTACACCTTTCTGTTGGAGAATGAGATGACTTCTGCTGCTGGGCATTGTAAGTCAGGGGGAGTGGGGGGCCGGCATAGCAGCAGGTTTGATATGTGGAGGGTATCGGGCAAAGCAGTTAGAGAAGGGGCCGATAGGCGATAGACTAGAAAAGGCAATATCCCGATATAATCAGTGGCCGATCAACGGTGTCTGGTCAACTTTACATCCACCACCCCTCTTTAACTGTCACTTGATCTCTAACTTAGTTGAGTGTTTTGGTCTTTATTGCTATTTAAAGCTTTGGCACATGAGATGTAGTAAATAGTAATTACCAGAAATATGCACGTTTAGCATTTACATCAAATTGTATATTTATATTAAATCTATATTTGCATCACCTAATAGTAGCTATCTACATTTTGATATTAGTATGAGCAATACTAACGAAAACGTGGTTCTGTGCAGGCACCACAGCCCCGATGTCCTGGATGATGATCTGACCAGTAACTACCCCAGCAAGGAGACCTTTGAGGAGATCCAATTCTTAATGGCACAACACACAGAGGCATCGACTGGTATGTGATTCCCCGTCCTACCCTAACATATTCATTGTCACCAGTCATTGGGAAATCCTTCTCCAACACTTACAAATTCGGTGATTTTGGGCAGCATGAATGAATGGAGACACATTGTCCTGTAAACCACCATGCTTTTATAGTATATTAAACCAACTGAGTTGCCCAGTTTTAAAACATATTCAGTTAGTATTATTGGCTTTAGGGGGAACATTTCATCCTTCAAAGGGAGAGGATTTAGTTAACCCCCTCTGAGCTCAATCATTGATTAACAGAAAGCAGACAATTTGGATTTAGAATAGAATGAATGTGTGTGGTGGGCTCAGTTGTGGAAGATCTTTTTTGCCAAGTGTGTGTCTCTTATTGCTAGAGTGACTGGTTTATGCTGGTGCAATCATATGTTTTATCCATTAAATTAATAGTTATTGATGAAAAAATGAAAGTAGTTTTGTGTAGGTAGGATAGGCTGTTAGGGACAGGAACCGCCACACCGGGGTAAGTAGACAGCAGAAAACGTGATAGTACGGTAATAGTTTCAAGCTCGATGTGGATGGTATTAGTAGCCTACCAAACGCTAACTGCCTACTCAGCACTCTATTGTCCCTCTAATCACTCTGAATCAATGCAAATGTTATCGAAAATCTAATCAAACACTTCATGAGAGCCCATAAACTCATGTTGCGCAACATTTCTATAGGCTATGCAATTGTGTGAGAAAACAGAGTGATGGCCTCTACTAAAAAGAGGAGGATCCCATCAGCTTACTATAAGCTAGGCCTATATAAGTGCATGGGAATGTATTCAGACTCCTTGACTTTTTCCACATTTCGTACGTTACAGCCTATTTAAAATGGATTAAATATGACAGCCCGCTTGAGTTTGCCAAAAGGCAAGAAAGACCCAGACCATGAGAAACAAGATTCTCTGGTCTGATGAAACCAAGATTGAACCCCTGGCCTGAATGCCAAGCGTCACATCTGGAGGAAACCTGCCACCATCCCTACGGTGAAGCATGATGGTGGATATTCTATGGGGGATGTCTTTCAGCGGGCAGGGACTGGGAGACTAGTAGGATCTAGGGAAAGATGAATGGAGAAAAGTACATAGATCCTTGATGAAAATATAGGGACAGGACCTCAGACTTGGAAGTGAACCCAGCCCACAAGACAACGACTCTAAGCAACAGCAAGAGAAAGGAGGTCGGGACAAGTTCTCCCTGACAGCCTGTAATACCTACATGCTTTCAAGCAGACCACCATAGTCCCTGTGCCCAAGAAAGCGAAGGTAACCTGCCTAAATGACTACGCCCGTAGACTCACGCGTAGCCATGAAGCGCTTTGAAACGCTGAATGGTAATAACACATCATCCGAAACCCAGACCCACTCACATACCGCCCACAGATCCACAGATGACGCAATCTCAATCACACTCCACACCGCCCTTTCCCACTAGGAAAAAGGAAACATGTGAGAATGTGTTAATTTATGAGCTCAGGTCAACACCATAGTGCCACAAAGATCACTAAGCTAAGGACCTGAGACTAAAGACCCCCTTGCAACTGGATTGACTTCTGGAGGGCCGCGCCAGGTGGTAAGGGTAGGCAACAATACATTTGCTAGTGATCCTGTCCCCTCCTGTACTCCCCTGTTCACCCACGACTGCGTGTCAAGCACTACTCCAACACCATCATTTAAGTTTGCTGAGAACAATATAGTAGGCAACGATGAGACAGCCTATAGGGAGGAGTCAGAGACCTGGCAGTGTGGTGTAGGACAACAACTTCCCCTCAATGTGAGGAAGACAAAGGAGCGATTTGTGGACTACAGGAAGAAGGAGGGCTGAACAGGCCCCATTATTATAATAAAAAAAAAATAAAAAAAAAAAATGCATTTAGCAGACGCTTATCAAAGCGACTTAGTATGCGATGCATAATTACGGTGGGTGGTCCGGGATCGAACCCACTACCTTAGCGTTACAAGCGCCATGTTACAGCGAGCTACAAGGACAACATAACATAGAGGACACCCATACACACCAGAGGACCACCCATACACATCAGAGGACCACCCATACACATCAGAGGACCACCCATACACACAGAGGAAAACATAAGGAACATAAATAGGACACCCATACACATCAGAGGACCACCCATACACACTCAGAGGACCACCCATACACTCAGAGGACACCCATACACATCAGAGGACCACCCATACACACTCAGAGGACAACATACACATCAGAGGACCACCATCAACATCAACGAGGCTGTAGCTGAGCGGCGAGAGTTCACGCTCCTTGGTGTCACATCACCAACAAACTATCATGGTCAAACACACCAAGACAGTCGGGAAGAGGGCACTCGAAACACCTTTTTCCCTCAGGAGACTGAAAGATTTGGCATGGGTACAGATCCCTCAAAAAGTTCTACAGCTGCACTCATGAGAGCATCCTGACCGGTTGCATCACCGCTGGTATGACAACTGCTTGGCATCCGAGTAAGGGCACAGAGGGTACGGGTAGTACGGCCCAGACATACTGGCCAAGCTTCCTGCATCAGGACCAATAAGACAGTGTAGAGGAAGGACCAAAAAATTGATCAGTACCCAAGTCATAAACTGTTCTGTCTGCTACGCATGGCAAGCGGAACCGGAGGCCAAGTTAGATCCAAAAGGCTCCTTAATAGCTTCTACCCCAAGCATAAGACTGCTGAACAATAATCAAATGGTCACCCAGGCTATTTACATAGCTGTTTATTATCTATGCATAGTCACTTTACCCCTGCCTACATGTACAAATTACCTCGACTAACCTACCGCAATTGATGAACCGGAGTATATAGCCTTGTTATGTTATTTTGTGTTATTTTATTTATTTTACTCAGTTTATTTAGTAAATATTTTTTAACTCTATTTCTGGAACTGCATTGTTGGTGAAGGGTTTGTAACTAAGCATTTAAGTATTTGGCGCATGTGACAAATAAAATTTGATTTGATTTGAATGTCTGAGTGGCCCAGCCAGACGGAAAGAAACCAATAAATAGAGACTGAAAATAGGCTGTAGCGAGTCATTAATGACAGAGCTTGAGGGGATTGCAGGAGAATAATGGGAGAAAACTCCCAAATACAGGTGTGCCAGCTGTAGCCATACCCAAGAAGACCGAGGCTGTAAGTGCCAAAGGTGCTTCAACAAAGTACTGAGTAAAGGGTGAATACTTATGTAAATGGGATATTTAATTTTTAATAATTTGCAAAAATGTCTAAACTTGTTTTTTTAATTTGTATTATGGGGTATTGTGTGTAGATTGAGGAAAAAATACAATTTTATCATTTTAGAATAAGGCTGTAACATAAGAAAATGTGGAAAAATTCAATGGAATACTTCCGAATGCACGGTATTTTTTCTCAACTTTCCTACCATATTAAGCAATTGCTTCTCTTCACAACAGGAGTATACTATGGCTGGCATGAAAATGAACCACGGGAAAAGCGCTCATTCGCTATTTAAGTGCATAGATTATTTTTTTTTTCCGCTGCCCTGTTGGAGATAAGTGCATGATAATAGTCATTTAAATCGAAACAAATTTACAAGTATATAGTATAAAGATTAAATCAAGAAGAGTGTGATGGGTGACAATATTAGTCACTTGTGAATGATGCCCAGCTTAAGGAAAGAAACAGGCATGCATTTTTCCCCAGACTTTTCAAATCATAGTCTCACACCTCATGTAGCTAGCCCATAGGCCTATATGTTTTGATAAGGTTTGTATCACAACTAAAGTTACATAAATAACTCAAAATTAAACATATAGGATGACCTGTTTTTTTTGTTAACCGCTTCAACACAGAATAGCTGCATGTGGCACCCTCAAATCGCTAGCGAAAAATAGCATCATTGTATTATATGTTCAATTGTATTTTATACTATAAAATAATGCCACAGAATTCTAAGCAAATCTTGTCTGCTAAATTAACTAGTGTAGCCCACAGCCATATGGAAAGCAGATCAGGACCTAACATAAGACAATCAGAGTATGCTATTCTGTTCTTCTGAAATAGACTACATTTTCTTCATATCATGTTTCTTTAGACCTGTCTGAAATAAATAATGGATTTATTGTGATGGTGTAGGCTATATTAAGTGGATTTATTGAATTTTTAAATGTAAAGTACCAGTCAAAAGTTTGGACACATTTTTAACATTTACATTTTAGTCATTTAGCAGACGCATCAGAGCGACTACAGTTAGTGAGTGCATAATTTTTTTATTTATTTTTATATGGCCCCCCGGGGAAACGAACCCAAACCTTGGGGCAAGCGCCAGGCTACCAACGAGTAGAACACATAGGTTTTATTTATATTTTTACATAGAATAGAGGAAGAATAAAAATGAAATAACAATATGGAATCATGTAGTAACCAAAATAAGTGTTAAACAAATTGAGATTTTTAAAAGCCACCCTTTGCCTTGATGACAGCTTTGCACTCTTGGATTCTCTCAACCAACTTGACTGCATTGCATGCTTCAACAGTTTGAAGGAGTTCCCACATATGCTGAGCACTTGTTGGCTGCTTTTCCTTCACTCTGCGGACGACTCATCCAAACCATCTCAATTTGGCTGAGGTAGGGATTGTGGAGGCAGGTCATCTGATGCAGCACTCCATCACTCTCCTTCTTGGTGAAGTAGCCATGCACAGCCTGAGAGGTGTGTTGGGTATTGTCTGTTGAAAAAAAAATGATAGTACTAAGCCCAAACCAGATGGGATGGCGATTGCAGAATGCTGTGGTAGCATGCTGGTTAAGTGTGTGCCTTGAGTTTAAATAAATCACAGACAGTGTACCAGCAAAGCATCACACCCCTCATGATGGTAGGAAACAAAAGATCATGCATCTCCTCTGAGCTCACAAAGACACACGTTGGAACCAAAATTAAATTGGATATAGACCAAAGGAAGATTTCACCGGTAATGTCATTACTTTTTGGCCCAAGCAAGTTTTTTTATTGGTGTCCTTTAGTAGTGGTTTTTGCAGAAATTCACCATGAAGGCCTTATTCACAGTCTCCTCTGAAACAGTTGATGTTGAGATGTGTCTGTTACTTGAACTCTGTGAAGCATTTATTTGGGCTGCAAGTTCTGAGGCTGGTAACTAATGAACGTGATCTTGCAGCAGAGGTGAACGGATCTTCCATTCCTGTGGCAGTCCTATGAGAGCCAGTTTCATCATAGCGCGGGATGGGTTTTTGCAACTGCAATTGAAGACATTTTCAAAGTTATTGAAATGTTCGGATTGACTGACCTTCATGTCTTAAAGGAATGATGGACTGTTGTTTTTCTTTGCTTATTTGAGTGTTTTGCCATAATATGGACTTGGTTTTTACCAAATAGGGCATTGTAGGTGTGTTGGGTAGTAACCACAACTGATTGGCTCTCAAACGGTAAAGAAGGAAAGAAATTCCCCAAATTAACTTTTTAATAAGAAAACTAATTGAAATGCATTTAGGGATACCTCATGAAGCTGATTGAGAGAATGCCAAGAGTGTGATAGTGTAAGGCAAAGGGTGGTTATTTGAAGAATCTCAAATATAAAATTATATTTGATTTGTTTAACACTTTTCTGGTTACTACATGATTGTATTTTGTGTTATTTCATAGTTTGATGAATATTCTACAATGTAAAAATAAAGAAAAACGAATGAGTAGGTGTGTCAAACTTTTAAATGGTAGTGTAGATGTTAAAAAGATAGGTTTGTAGATGCATCGAAGCCAGGAGATGCTAACTTGTTTATGTTAATTAACGGACAATTAATGAGACCGGCAGTATTTCCTTGACAATCAAACAAATTTTTCATGACCAAGCCCCGTAGGAATTGGTATTTGTGATGTATTCATAGACTTAGATAGACAGCTCTCAGTGCCCCAAATACTTTTTTTAACATGGACAGCGCCAGGGATTCACCCCTTTGAAGTAGTAACTGTGGGGATTCATGAGTTAAGAAGGATCACATAATTGTCAGGTCATCAGAAGAGATCAGTCGATTAATTATATTCTGAGCAAACATTCCATTAACTGATGGGGAGTAAATCACTAACCTTTGGCTTTTAGTGCTAAGAAACACACGGAATGGACAAGAAGTAGTAGATGAACCTTGACCCCTACTAAATCAAAGGCACCGTAAATCTTTTGTTTGCCCATTCATCTCTGAATGGCACACATAAAATCCTTGTCTCAATTGTCTCAAGGCTTAAAAAATCCTTCTTTAACCCATCCCCTCCCCTTCATCTACACTGATTGAAGTGGATTTAAATGTGAATAATAAGGGATCGTGAGCTTTGACCTGGATTCACCTGGTAGTCTAGGCGCCCTAATGTTTTGTACACTGTGTATGTATCGGGTCAGTGGCCTTGTTTAAACCCCCTGTCTGTGTGTCGTCTGTCTCTGTCTGTGTGTCATGATTGACAGGTACATGGAGTACTTTCCCGACCCTCCAACACAAGCTCAGACTTTTACTATGAGAAGAGTGCCAACTACTTTGACTCAGAGGTGGCTGCACGGCGGGCAGCTGCCCTCCTGCCCAAGGCCAAAATAATCACCATCCTCATCAAACCCTGCAGACAGGGCCTACTGTAAGTGAGCCCCTTCCCTCCGAGTAAAACCCCTCCCACGTTCATTTCCAACACCAGACTATATTATAGGGATAGCAATTGGGTGAAATGTGTGGGTGGGCTTGAGGGTAGCATCACTCCTTTCCAGGTCAGATGTACTGCTGATTTCCCTTGAGCTTGGAAATAAAGTAGCGAATAACCTGGTGAGAAGTAGGTGATGTAACCGGTTTGTACGAAAGTGAGAAATTAGTTGGAATGCCCTTTGCAAGGAACAGAGGATTAAAGACAAGGGGAATTGTGAGTATATGTTGCTGCCCCCAGCACCAACAAGAGAAGTCTGAAGTATACCTCCATGATGTATCACTGCTGGCCGGAGACCACAAGGCGCGGGTGCTCCAGAACCGCTGTCTGGTGCCGGGTTGGTACGCCACCCATCTGGACCGCTGGCTTAGCCACTACCACCAGCCAGTAGGTGTATTGGTTATGTATGCTATGTGTGTTTGCAGATGTTATAAGCATGTGGTTAAATGTGAACAAACATTGATTTATTCAGTCTGTGTTATATGTAATGGTTATTAGTAAGTGGGTGTGTGGTATATTGTTGTTGGTATTTGAATGAGAGCTACTAGTTGACATATGTGGTGTTGTAAAATGGTTAGATCTGGTTTGGATGGTCGAGTGTGAGGAGGAGCTGCTGCAGTGATGGACAAGATCCAGAAGTTCTTGAGCTGACAAACACACTGGAACTACCACAAGATTTCTAGGTGAGTGTTTATTAGCCATTGCAAACATTATATACCCCTGGCTTTTGCTAGAGCACAACATCACTATGTAGAAAATCATGGCAAATGAAGTTTGTTGCCGGTAAAGTTGTCAGTTGACTATGTCATCACCGCTTATGTTATGGAAAATCAAACTATATTTGCATATAGCATCTAGTATCCCCGAAAGTTAGCTTGTTAACTAGCATATTGATGTGATTCGTTATTAGCTAGCTAGCCAATTTGATGTGGATTCATCAATCAATGAAGCCTATTTTGTCTGGTCAGCAGCAATCATGATTGAAGTTAGGCCTACATTGAAGGAGAAAAAAGCACATTAGGTCTACTTTTAACACTATACAGTTGAAGTGGAAGTTTACATACACCTTAGCCAAATACATTTAAACTATTTTTCACAATTCCTGACATTTAATCCTAGTAAAATTCCCTGTCTTAGGTAGTTAGGATACCACTTTATTTTAAGAATGTGAAATGTAGAATAATAGTAGAGTGGATGTATTTTAGCTTTTATTTCTTTCACTGCTATTCCCAGTGGGTCAGAAGTTTACATACAACAGTATTTGCAGTACTGCCTTAAA